>NC_044989.1:24217222-24516754 GCF_008728515.1 Papio anubis
AATTTAGTAAAATCTAATTTGTAATATCCCACTTCCAGTGGCCTAGGATGGAATAATAGCCATGATATCAGGTGCTTCTTTATTACAGAGTTCTTCTGCTAGGAACCTTGTTTCCTTTTACTGTTCCACTTTACCTGAAACTGGATACTCAGGCTACTGCTGCTGGAGTGACTTCAGCAACTCCCCTGGAATACCAAGGCAAGCCCCAATTGATTGCATACCTCCTTTGGGGATCTGAGCTTTTAAAAAAGCCAGCAACTACCTTTTATCAACTTGATATATTTATCTATTATATCTTTAATCTTTAAATTAGTTTTTAAAAACTTGTTGGTGCTGACAAGAATGAGAATTGACATTTCTTGAATAACTAAAGCATCTGTGTAAGAATCTTTGTATGCTTACAAACAGTGGTGTGTCACAGTACCTAAAATCTGTAATGTTTTCAATGGCCCGATTGTGTCTTCTGTCTCCTGCTTTAGATCTATCCATACTAATGGAAACGTAACTGGAACTGACTCTGATGATAAAATCAAGGACCATCAAGCAAGATCATGCAGTAGGCAACTTTGCTTCCACATGAAGTTACCAACATTTAGAATTTCTACTTATTCTAAGGTATTTGAGACGCAATTTTACTTTAGTTTTGACTCCTTAGTAGTCATTTTGTAGTGTTGATTTCTAGATAATAGGTTTGGTGAGTTTAAAAGTACTTAATATGTTAGAATGCTTAGCTCTTAGAGAAGAGTTCACTTCCCTCCTTTCCCACTATACTCCCAAAGAAACCAACTGAGAAGTGATCCAGATTTTTTTTTTTCAAAAGCCTACAGTACTCAGTATTCCCATGTGGTCTCACAACCAAGTACTAACCAGGCCTGACTGTGCTTAGCTTTTGAGATCAGATGTGTTCAGAGTTGTATGGCTGTAGACAAGATTTTAAAGGGATCTATTTATTAAAATTAGGAAAGCATATCAATTATAAGAAATACATTAAGTGTAGATTAAGTCTCAGTAACTATATTAGAGGAACTGGAATAAATAAATATCAATTTCATAATTATTTACATTATGACCCTGAGAGAAACAACTGAACGCAGCACTCTGAGTCCACCTGCATGATGTCAGAGACCTTATTGATCTTCCTTTAGAAGGTTTGAAACCTTTCTCGCCTTTCTTCCTAAATTTATTGTTAGGGATTTTCTATTCACCAGTATGTGTCACTGTTACTCTCTATAAGCTCTCCCTGTAGGACCTTTGGGAGCTAATGAATTACTTGGGCCAGAAAACCAAGATATTTAGTTAAAGAATCAGGTGACACTTCCAAAATATGGGGTGGATCCCCACTTGAAAGACCACGTAAGACAAATAAAACAAAAAGGAAATATAATGTTACCAGAAAGCAAAACCAAAAATAATTATATGTTTTCACGTAAATTACAAATAGGTAGAGTGACTTAGGTGTTTATTTAAAAACAAAATATTTTTTATTTTAACTATATTTTTCCAAATAGGCAGAAAGTATGGAAACTATTTTAGGGGACAGGTCAAAGTTTGTTGATTTCTCTGAATATGTTACAGAGTTTTGTGAATTAATATTTTGCTAGAATATAGAGAAGGTAAAACCTGAGAAAAATTTAAATATGTATCACTTACTGCTAGGATTCTTAACTTTGTTCTGTTCTAGAAGACGACTTTGTAAAGCATAAATTCCAAAATAATAAGAATTCATGATATTGGAAATCCTTAATGTCATGGGCTCCTTGGGATGTCATTTCACTGAGTTTTGCTCGGGCCCACTGGGCCCACTCAGCCTGGCAGGCTGTGTGCAGCTCACACTATTGGCCTGGATCCCATGCCTGCCAAGGGTGAGCAGAGCAGTGAGGGGTGTGTGAGCAAGTGAGTGTGGGGTCTGGCCACTTTGCACAGCCGGGCACACTGGCTGTGGTGGGGCAGGCAACTCCAGGTACCAGCATGGGCACTGGCTCCCTGCCAGCTGTGTCTGGACCAGGTGTATCACAAGCAGCTTCCCTGGCTGGCACCAGGGAATGCAGTGGTCCCCGGAAGCTTGGAGATGCCAGGATCTGCAGAGCCCTAAAGAGTGTCAAAGCCTTGGCTCGAGGAACTCCTAGGTCTGGGCTCTCTGAAGGGCTGCAGCTCTTCTGTCTTCTTGTCACCCTCAATGTGGCAAGCAAGGAGCGTATTTCAGTCCTGTTTCTGTTACAGCTCTTTCAACCCTGCTATTCAATGTGTCCCAAGTTCTTGTCCCACACCCAGGAAGAATAAGGTACATGGATAAATGGAGGGTGAGCGAAGTGAACAGGAACTTTATTGAGCGATAGAACAGCTCAGAGGAGACTTGCAATGGATAGCTCCTTTCTGCAGCCAGGGTGTCCCAATGAGTGCTCAGCTTTCAGCAGAGAGACGACCATGGAGTCGGAGTGGGTAGCGCCTCTCTGCAGCTGGTCATCCCATCCTCTCCTCAACTTTCAGCAGAGAGGAGACCCTGGAGTGGGTGGCCCCTCTCTGCAGCTGGTCATCCTATCCTTTCCTCGAATTTGGCTGAATCCAGGGTTTTTATGGGCTTCAGAGGGGTTGAAGTACATGCCAATTGGTTCATGAGTGGTCCCAGAAAAAGCACCGTAAGTTTCCATTCCAGTCCACGGGACTGGCAGCCTGGCCCCCAGGCTTCAAGCATTCCCTGGTTTGAAGGTGAGGTTTTCAGGGACCTGCCCCTTTCTGCCCAGAAGCCTATCTGCGTCCTACCACTCTTCGTGGTGCCCAGGCTGTTCCTGCTTTGGAGCACCTGCAGGCTAGCATCGAGCCTCTCCTTAGCCTCCCTCCCGTGCTCGTCAGCACCTACCCAGCTGGGTTGCAACAGTGCCTGGCCTTGGCCTCAACTTTGAGATTGAAGCAGGTACTGGGAGCAGGAAGAGGCCAGGCAGTGGGAGTAAGCACTTCTGAGCCTGCAAGGGCATGGGGGGCCTTCCTGGGTCCCCAAGAGTGCAGAGAAGTCTGGGTCCACAGTGGTGGCTGGGCAGTTGCAGCTGCACCCAGAAGGGCAGGCCTTCTGCCTGCTCCCAGCCCCTGCCGGCCCAGTGGAGCATACAGCCCTTCCTACACTTACCCCACTGCTGCCGCTCTAGATGGGCCGCTGCTGCCATCAGTAAGACTGCCTCAGCTACCAGAAATGGATTACCTCCTGGAAGGGGTTAGTGTAATTGAGCAATTTTTGCTAAAGAAAAATTATCTCAAATCAAGTAGCAGATGAAAAAGAGGTTACTTTGATGATAAGTTTTGAAATGTCCCTAGCAACTAGTAAATGTATTGTACTTTTCTTTGTTTGCTTGATGTCATTTGAACTCAAATAGTAATGATGATTAAATATATAGTTTGTCTTAGTACCAGAGCCATTTTACTTGTTTTTAGGTGTATCTTTTCTCCTTACTTTCACTTAGGAACATCAGCGGAATGCCCAAGCTTTGTAAAGAATGATTCTAGATATGGGGAAGAATATAAATCATTCTGTAACTTCGTTATAAATGAAATTGAAGATGTCTTTTATTCAGAATGCTTACTCTTAGGCTAGGAAGACTGGATACACCCATCTGAAACCATTTATGTGCAGTCATAGAATGCGCACATCAAGTCATAATCTAGAGTCCCTTTCTAAGTAATATACTTAAGTTCTATATTCAGACCTTAACAAAAGTAAAGATTAGGGAATAGGAAGTTTTCATCAATTGAGTTTGGTAATTGGTTGTGTGAAAGTGCCATATAGCCTAAATTAGGTTGCTTAAATTTTTAAATTAGGAATTTCTTATTTATCAGTTTCTTTTTTTGAGACAGAGTCTCATTTTGTTGCCCAGGCTAGAGTGTGTGGTGGCATGATTGTGGCTTACTGCAACCTCCGCCTCCTGGGTTCAAGCAATTCTCCTCCTCCCCAGTAGCTGGGATTACAGGTGTGCGCAACCACACCTGGCTAATTTTTGTATTTTTAGTAGAGACGAGTTTCACCATATTGGCCAGGCTGGTCTTAAACTCCTGGCCTCAAGTGATCTGCCTGCCTCGGCCTCCCAAAGTGCTGGGATTACAGGCATGAGCCTCTGCACCTGGCCGTTTTATCAGTGTCTTATATCTCCTCACTGTTTTTCAGATGTTCACAGAGTGATAGCCCCTATTCATATTTTTCATTTTCCATTTTGAAAATGAAGTGAAAAATCTCACAAATTTGTGCTTGGAAGAGTTATACATTTGAACTTCAGATTTAAAGAATATGGCATTTTGTTGTTTTGGGGGATAAGAGCAAAATCAATACGTGAGACGGTAAGTTAAGGCCCTAGAACATTTGCAAAGTTATATGTCCTGGATTACAGTTTACATTAAGTTAAAATGGTACCTTTTTAAAATGTTTTGTCTGAACTCAGTAAAACATTTGAAAGCAAATTTTGGCAAGTTATATTAAGGGAATGGATATTCCCTGCTATAGTTTTTTCTGTGCTATGATGGAAAGAGCAGAAGCTTTACTTTCATGCTGCCTTGGGAGAACTGAATTAATATTTCTTAGTTTCCTTTTCTGTAAGAATTAATTTTTAGAGGTGATGAAGAATGAAATGTGTGTGAAATAATGAAAAATAATGCTTCTTAATGTGAAATTAATGAATGTTGTTGCTAAGACAGGGAGGTGCACATTACTGTGTCATTCAGAGGTATCCTTTTCACAGCAAAAAACAGGTCTACTCACTATTGAGAAGCTTGTAAAACCAGTTTCAAAGTTAATAGCAAGTATTATGCTTGCAGAGAAAGTAAAATGAGTTTTTGGCACAAATCCTTTATCAAAGACATACCATCTGGAAAAGCAATTACTGTCATGTGCACATGCCAGTATTTTGTTTTTCAGCTGGATGAAAGCACTGATGTACAGAGGATATACTAGTGCTTGATACAGGTGTGTTACTGTTTATCACTGAAGAATCACTATAGCAGAGGATTTTTATGTTTTGTTTTTGGTCAGTTGTTTTTTTACGCCATTATAGCCTAGAAAAGCTGCATTGTGTTCTTCTGATCAAAGCACCAACAACTATAGTTGCAGGATATGGTCTACTTGCTTTTTAAGTAAAAGAAGTTGCAGCAGGACATCAATTCATATCCCACTTTTTTCAGAGAGGAGAATTGGCATTTAGTAATGTGACTTTTTGTCATGATTTAGTGTTGAATAAAATAGTAAAACTTGTGAATGTAAGCAGTTTTGTCCACTAAAGCCACCTCTTTTCAGTTTTATGACAAAATAGCAGCAATAGTATTTTGCTTTTTCACAGTGGTATGCTAGCTGTATAGGAGGAAAGGGCTTACATGTTTGTTAATTAGTTTTTTAGTAAAATGAGATAAATACTTGCTACTGATATTGTCATTTCTATGATTTCACGGGACCTGACTTACCTAGTAGCTGTGATACTTCAAATAGTCTCAACTTACAACTTTATATTCGTGATATCATGAATTTCAATGTTAAGGATGAAATATGAGGATTTTGTAAAAGTCTGAATTACGGTGCAAAATAATTCAATCTCTGAGAGTTTGACCGTATCCTCAAACTTGATGGTTTTACTAATTTATTATTTTTTTAAATGAATTTGAGCCAGGCACGGTGGCTCACGCCTGTAAACCCAGCATTTTGGGAGGCCTAGGCAGGTGGATCACAAGGTCAGGAGTTCAAGACCAGCCTGGCCAATATGGTGAAACCCCGTCTTTACTAAAAATACAAAAATTAACCGGGTGCAGTGGCAGGTGCCTGTAATCCCAGCTACTCGGGAGGCTGAGGCAGGAGAATCGCTTGAACCTGGCGGGTGGAGGTTGCAGTGAGCCAAGATTGTGCCACTGCACTCCAGCCTGGGCAACAGAGTGAGACTCTGTCTTTAAAAAAAAAAAAAAAAAAAAAAGAAGAAAATTTGTATTATACATGTCTAAAAACCACAACCAAATTTTGAAATAGAACATGAAGAAATACTTTCCAGAGTCAAAATGCAAGCAGAAAGTAGATTAGGAATCCTTTTTTCAGTTTCTCAAGTTGAAGCACTTAATTTCCAGCTTTAAGTGGTATATACTTTTTTTTTTTTTTTTTTTTTTTAGCATTCAAAGGAATGCTGAAATTAAAAATCAGTGAGAAATCTTGCTATGTAATTTCTGGGTCCATATTCAATCATAATATTCAGGCTGTATAATGCCACTGATTTATGATTTATAATTAGAGATTTTTATTTAGTAAAAATAAAGAACAAGAAAGAAACCAGCTGAATATGAAAATTGGTTTATGGTTCAATCTGATTCCAGATGTGGGGTTTGAACATCTTGCAGTGAAGTTATCAAACACTAATAGGGTTGTGACAAGACAACTCAGGTGCTTAATTGAATGGGCTCTGGTTGATCAAAGAAGATGAGACAATCTGAGCATCAGTAAACATTAACTGCAATATAATGAACCATATCAAATATGTTTAAATCCATGAGTTCATAATGATACTTTTAAAACTCATTAGTTTTCTTCAGAGTATGCTAAGGAGCCAACTATACTTCAGAGCAACTAAATAGTTGCAGAGAGGAAGTTTCTTTTCTCAGATAGAATAAAACATCACCATTTTCTAATGAATTCCTGGACCTAAGCAAAGATCATGAATGGCTGCTAACAGCACAGGAAGAAACGGACATTAGTTTTCTCTTAATGAAAGTTCACAGGGCTGCCCATGAAGTGTTCTTGCCAAAAAAGTTGAACCTGAATCTGATCAAGTCTCTAGCTCTGCCAGTTTACAGGAAACACAGAAGACAGAGAAACACATTAAGTGACACCATGTGAATGCAGTTAGCAAAATATAGGTTATGGGGAACTCTTAGAGACATATGACTTGTTATTTTTCAGCAATCAAATTTTGGGGCAAAAAAGAGAAATGGAGGAGGAAACCGTAGATTAACAGCAATGCCTGGACTTTGAGTCTAGATTTTAATAAACATTTACGAAATAGGGAAATTTTAACACTGACAAGATATTTGATATTAAAGAATTATTGTTAATTTTTAGGTGAGATGATAGTATGTAGTTATGTATTTTTTAAAAGCCCTTACCCTTTAGCGACACACAATGAAATGTTGATGTAATGAAAGATATGCCTGGACTCCTGCTTCATTAGTATCTGGAGTACAGGGGAGGTTGTGGGTGAGGATTAAGTAAGATTGGCCATTAGTTGATCATGCAACTAGACACTTGTGATTTGGGGGTGGGAGTAATTCTTGATAATATTCCGTAAACTTTTTTGAAAAACTCCATAGGAAAAAGGTCCAAAAATACAGTTGAATTATGTGTATTTAGCAACCTGCTGAATCATATTTCTAATAATTTCTTGAGTCTGTTGAGTGTACTATATAGAAAATCCCATTGCCTATAAGGGACAGTTTTACTGTATAGTGCTTACTATTTACCAGGCTCTATTCTCAGCAGTTTATACATATTTACTCTTTAGATCCTCACAAGAATGCTTATGAAGTAGATATTAACTTGCAAAGGTTACCCAGGTGCTATGTTTTAGAGCTGGGATTTGTATCCAGACTTTCTAGCCCTAGAGTCTATGCCTCTCTAGTTTTTGTATCTCTCTTTTATAACTTTTTATTTTTAATCCCTCTACTCCAGTCCTTACACCTTTTATTTCTTTTGTTTCTCTTAGTGCACTGGCCAAGGAGTTCAGCTTTTAAAGACCAGTTTTTGTTTATAATTTTGATTTTGAAAGTTGTCTTAATGCTTAGGGAATCCAGAGTCCAGCTGACGTTGCTCCTTTACAAATACAAGGTACTTACTAAGAGGCTAGAATTAGCTTACTGTGTATCCAGAAACCAAAGGATCAAGTGTATTAGAACAGTGTTTAGTATTTTTTATTGTATTTCTCTTCTGATCTGTAAGCAGCTCATTCATGGCTCATTTTACTTTTAATTACTTGATTTTATTGGTATTACTTGCTGAATTTCTTTCTGATACTTAGATAAACTTACTCCTTCCTCCCCATAACTCCTACACGTGTTATGTAGTTATACGTGGATTACATGAGATAATCTTAAAGCACTTAGTACACAGTTTTGCACATAATAAGTATCTAGTAAATGTGCTTTTCGGTTTAAGAGACAATCACTTCATACTTTTGATCAAAAATTGTTCTTTATTCTTTAGGTAACTTTTGAAATGGGGTGGGAAGAATATGGCTTAGTCACTTTAAGAAGTCCTAGGCCTGGGACAGGTGGGTAAAACTCGATAATGTGTTAGGGTGGTTTAATGAGTAAGCTCTGTGTTCTCTGCAAGGAACTTTTTAATGATAGGCTCTGAGTTCAAGAAAGATTACTCACTTGAGTTGGTTTCCGAAAGAATACTTGTCTATTGGGGATGAAGTGGGAACAATTTAGGGAAAACGTGGCCTGTCCCAACTTCTTGAGTTTTTCGGTTCCTCTTGAGCCAACTGCAAAGGACGTTATGACATAGTAAGATACTACAATTCATGAAAGGAGGCACATAGGCACTAGTAAGAAAGAAAACTTTTGATTTCATTCGTATGAGAGAAGGATCACAATTACAGGTAACTTTTTCTTTAAGATTATGGAAGGTGACTATCTGAAGACCTGGGATAGCTAGTTAAAAGTTGCGTGGCTCACGCCTGTAATCCCAGCACTTTGGGAGGTTGAGGCGGGCGGATCACGAGGTCAGGAGATCGAGACCATCCTGGCTAATACGGTGAAACCCCGTCTCTACTAAAAATACAAAAAATTAGCAGGGCGTGGTGGTGCGTGTCTGTAGTCCCAGTTATTCGGAGGCTGAGGCAGGAGAATAGCGTGAACCCGGGAGGCGGAGCTTGCAGTGAGCCGAGATGGGCAACTGCACTCCAGCCTGGGTGACAAAGCCAGACTCCGTCTCAAAAAAAAAAAAAAAAGGGTTGTGGTATTTTTCTTTGCTCCATCACCTCCCTCTCTCCACCTGAGCTGCACCTGTTATTTTATATAGGAGTATACTGAAGCAACCTTTTAACATATCTTTAATTGTATTTTTGAAAGTGATGTTAAAGTATTTAGAAACTAAAGACTGTGGCCACACAAAGTATCTTTTATTTTCCAAAGGCCAGTTATTATTATTGAGTGGCATTGCTATTGAGATTGCATTACCAATTACTTGACTGTGTTAAAGAAGGGGATTTGCTTTTGGGGGCCCATAGGTTATTGATAATATTTTTTTGAATAATAAATGTGTGTGACAGAAACCCACTCTCAGATCTAATCATGAAATGAAATGCTTTCCAATGAAATCTGGATGTTCTGGAAGCCAAAAGGTGATATATAAGAGGAAGCATAGTTGAGAGGTGCTGAATTTAACTTTTGTTATCAGTTACTTGGTGAAGGCATTGAAATGTTTATTGCTTTGAAGATTATCTTAAATGAGGAGGCATAGTTAATGTGGTCTATACAGAATGTGAGATGAAGTGAATTTAAGGGAAAAGAAAGCTGATACGAGAAAAACAAAAATATAAGAAAATAGCTAATATTTAGTGATTGCTGTGTATCAAGCACTATGATAGATATTTTGTACATATTTTCAGATACTGTCCCAATAACCATTTAGGTGTAAGTTACTATTAAACATCTATTAAAGTTTTTGAGAATTTTTGACATTTCTTGAAATTAGAAATTCCTTACATTATTAAGAAACACTCTTTGGTTGACCTTTGCCAGCCCAGCAAACCCAGAGTTAGATTAGGTGCAAAATTGAGAATCTCTGTCCTTACTCTTCATATCGTATGGATGCATTTAATGCTAGTAAAAATTGTAAGCCTGAATAAATGTAGTGTAAAACCTGCATTGATGATTTGGGGTTTATTTAGTTACTTATGAAGCTTTTATCTAAATTTGGGATTAAGTTGATTTTTCCAGTTTTCCAGTTAATGCAACATTTTAAAAAAGTTTTAGATTAAACCACAAAGGAAAACCTCAGTAAATTCCAGAAAAGCTGAAACTACGTATGTCCATTCTCTGACTACAACGGAAGTTTAAAGTGTACAACTTTAACCATTTGGACAAATCAAACAGAAAAATTGCTTAAATAAATGTAGGGTAAAACAGGAGATCAAATATACAATAACTGGTCATTTAGCACCTGAAATGAGATTCAGGCCAAGACTCATACTGTGCTTAGAAGTAGATTAATAGTCTTTGTTAACTTCACTGTTAATGAATGAAATAAATGTACTAAGTACTAAACCTTAGAATTTAGTAAAACAAACAACAAAATAAATGCCTAGTTTCTGAGAAAGGGAAGATACTAATAAGATAAAAGCAGAAATAGGTGACTTAAACAGAAACCACAGAAATGAAAAATCTAAAAGCTATTTCTTAGGGTTGAAAAACAAAATGGAAAAATATCTGATAAATCTTACTAAGGAAAAGATGGAAAACCAAAATTAAGTTTATAAAGCAGATATAAGAATAGAACAGATATTTTAAAAATAGTAAGTGAGTACTATTTATTAACTCTAAGCTGATTTATTTGAAATGAATCACGAAACACCCAAGCTGATTTAAGAAAAGTTGGTCTGGGGCTACATCCAGCTAGCTCCAGAACCAACTTTTGCCGGTTAATTCTTTTTAGTTTTCAAGGAACATATAATTCCTATGGTGAGAACTATTTTAGAGATTATAAAAAAGATGGAAATATGCCCAATTAATATTATAAAATCAGTATAACTCTCTTAATGGTTCAGCGGAGAAGAACTCTTTTGGGGGAGTTTACTGCTTTTTTTTAGTTTCTATTGTAAGAACAGATTTTTCTTGAAATTAAAACAATTGAGAAAAGAAAAAAACCAGAAGCTCAAAACTTAAAGATATCGTTTCTATTTATTAATGTATTTACCATTGCTGGCACTCTCCTTTGTATAGATCAAAATTTGAATCTGATATTCTTTTTCTTCTGCCTAAAAATCATTTCTCTGAGTGCATAATCTGCTGGTAATGGATTTGTCTCAGCCTTTGTCTAAAAACATTTCTACCTTCATTTGAAATATATTTTAACAGGGTACAGAATTTGAGGTTGACAAGTTTTCCCCCCCTTCCAATCTTGCTCCATTGTTTTCTTATTTGTATAATTTCTGATGAGAAGTTTGCTGCCATCCATACCTTTCTTTTTCTGTACACAATCTTTTTTCCTCTTCTGGCAGTCTTTAACATTTCTTTCCTCCCAGTCACTGGTTTTCAACAATTTGATTATGATAATTGTTGGTATGGTTTTCTTTGTTTATCCTGCTTGGATTTTGTTGAGCCTCTTATGAATCTGTAAGTTTCTGGTTTTGATAGCATTTGAAAAAATTATGCTCATTATTTCTTCAAATAAGTTTTTTTAAATCTTTTTTTCCCTCTGTTTTTTGGACCTCAGTTACATTGATCTTAGCTTGTTTGTATGTTGCTGCAAATCAGTGGTATTCACTTCCATTATTTTTGTATTTTTCTCCTTTGTGCTTCATTTTGGTTATCTTCTATTGCTATATCTTCAAGTTAGCTAACCATTAAATCTGCTGTCGATCCTATGCAGTGTATTTTTCATTTCAGATTTTGTATTTTTAATTTCTGGAAGCTCCAATTTGGCCTAAAAAAAATCTTGCACTTCTGTGTTCAACACTTCCATGTCTTTCTCTGCTTTTTTGAGTGTATTAAAAATATGTATAACTATTTTGGCATCTCTGTTTGCTATGCTCTCTGTCAGTTCTGGGTCTATTTTTATTGATTTGTTATTCTCCTGGTTATAGGTCATATTTATATGTCTGGTAAATTTTGATTATCAGACATTGTGAATTTCATGTTACTGGATGTTAGGTTTTGTGATAAAGAGGCTTTTTTTTTTTTTTTTTGAGACAGAGTCTCGTTCTGTCACCCAGGCTGGAGTGCAGTGGCGCAGTCTCGGCTCACTGCAACCTCCGCCTCCTGGATTCACGCCATTCTCTTGCCTCAGCCTCCTGAGTAGCTGGGACTACAGGTGCCCGCCACCACGCCTGACTAATTTTTTGTATTTTTAGTAGAGGCGGGGTTTCACCGTGTTAGCCAGGATGGTCTTGATCTCCTGACCTTGTGATCCACCTGCCTCGGCCTCCCAAAGTGCTGGGATTACAGGTGTGAGCCATCACGCCCGGCCAAAGAGGCCATTCTTTTAAGTAATGTTAGTCTACGTTTTGGCATGCAGTTAAATTTTTTTTTATGCCCTTTAAGACTTGTTTTGTTTTAAGGAAGCTTTGTTAGGGTGAGTCTGGAGTAGTGAGTAGACTTTTCTCCTAGAGCTAATTTAGAAGTTGATTTCCTTCTGAGGACTTTACATGATATTTCATGGATTAGGAGGTCTTTTCACTCTACCCTATTGGAATACGAACTATTCATAGCCTTGTTTGAGAGTTTCAGAAATTCTTTTTTTTTTTTTTTTTTTTTGAGACGGAGTCTCGCTCTGTCGCCCAGGCTGGAGTGCAGTGGCGCAATCTCGGCTCACTGCAAGCTCCGACTCCCGGGTTCACGCCATTCTCCTGCCTCAGCCTCCCGAGTAGCTGGGACTACAGGCGCCCGCCACTGCGCCCGGCTAATTTTTTCTATTTTTAGTAGAGACGGGGTTTCACCATGGTCTCGATCTCCTGACCTTGTGATCCGCCCGCCTCGGCCTCCCAAAGTGCTGGGATTACAGGCGTGAGCCACCGCGCCCGGCCTGAGTTTCAGAAATTCTTTGGCCTTTTTTTTTTTGGTTTGCTAGTCCTTTCTCCAACCTCAGGTGGTTTCCTTCCACACAGGACATATCAGCACTCTCCCAACAGCCTGTGGGAACTCCTTTGCATGTCTCCAAGGCACTGTCTCTGTATGTAGTTTCTTTCTCTCTGTTAGGCTAGTCCACAAATTCTGGCTGCCTTGGCCCCACTGTCAATCTTCGTGACCTCAACTCTTTGAGACTGTGAGGTTCTGTTTAAGCCCCATCTCCCCTCTGTACACTACATCCTGTAAACTGTTTCAAGGGTGTGAGGTCAGGCAAATGTAGGACTCACATCATTTTTTCATCTTTTCTCAGGGATCCCACTCTTGCTCTGACTGTTATCTAATATCTGAAAGCCATTGTTTCATCTGTTTTATCCAGTTTTCTGGTAGTATAAGCTGAGAGAGCAAATCTAATCTCTGTTCCTCCATCGTGGCTATTTGTGGAAATTCTTGATTAACTTCTTCTCCTCCTTTTTCTGTGGATTAAGATGTGGGTCTAAGTTAAAGAAGTTAAGAAACAAGTTGGTTTGATCTCAGTGTTTCAGGTATTTGGCTTACCAGTAACTGAGGCAGAAGAGTCTCCAAACTCTTTGATGACGATAAACAAATGATTTCACCTCATGCATTCCCCTCTCACTTTCACTGTCTGGAACCTACTGCAGTAGTAGGGTGGTTGATCAAGAATTATGGTATTCTGAGTTTTGGTCAATTGCCACATAGTTTAAATAAGTTCTTAGTACTTTTAACTGAATTAAGACCCATACTTATTTGCTTTTTCTCAGCTATTTCTGTTTGCTGGTATTTACTTTTAATTTTATCAGATTTTTTTGTTTGTTTCTGTTAGTTGCTAGTTTATCTAACTGGTTGTCATTTTTCAGCTGGATTATATTTTCTTTATATATTTTGTATTTTTCTGCATCACAGTAATGTTTAGGCTCTTGAAAGTGTTTGATCTTCATGCATTGTATCTTTAGTTTTGTTATGTGTTTTTCTAATCTTGCTTTTCTCTACTCAAATGAATGAGTGAATAAATTAGTAACCGAATAAATGTAGACACATATACTCACACACAAAGTGCATTTTCTCAATTCAAACACTATTAATTGTGACATATACCACAGGTTTAATATATTTTCATGAAAAAAGAAACAGTTTATTTTTTAAATCCTTAAAGGTTTACTGACAGAAGTATCTATTTATCCATTTATCCATATGACTTCTACCTCATCTTTTTGGGAATCATAAGATTGAGTCTAATTGTCTTCCAAATTCTGACATGCTGCTTTTCCTTACCTGTGCTTGCTTTCTTGGTCTCTTTACACATTATAATTGCCAGTATAATTTTGAGTCATATGAGAAATGTGTAGAATTTAACTGCTTTTCTTTCTGGTTGAACTCATGGTTTCAGTTTTTTTATAGATAAGCCGTGAATTAAATAACTTCCTTTTTGAGTCAGCTGGAAACTTTTGACAGATTGATATCCAGTACTTGGGTGATAGTACTTTGTAAAATGCAAATTAGTCCCACCAGTGTCTTCCAGCTCTGATTATTCTATGATCTGTTTTGAGAGATTGTGCAATTTTTACTGCTTTTAATTGCCCTTGCTTGGCTTGCAACAGACAACTTTTGCATCACAATAGCTTTTTATTTCAGTGCCTTGTCACGGTTCAGTCTTTCTGAAAACATTTTCGAGCAAGTTATGCTTTCAGATTTAAGTTAAAATTCAACTACATCTGAGTTTACCTATGCAGCTAACTCAGCTGTGGTCATAGTTGGATTGACAGATACCTTCCTTGGGAATGTATTTTCTATAGGTTTATACATGGGTGGGCAGTGACGTACCTCACAACTTACTCTTTTGCTTGGCTACTGGCAAATTTTTTTGGATTTTGATTCTGATACTTCTAGTTTCAGAAACCTGAAAATAATTATTTTAAGAAAAGCAAGTATCTTTAGTATTGAGAAAATCTAGTTTAGTAATTTAGTATACAATGAGCAAGCATAAAATCTGTCAGTGGTAGAATTGTTTAATAAGTTTTGGGATGATCAGATAGCAGTTAGGAAAGTTCGTGTAGAGCCTTTTCATATGCAAATGTTATGGTTGACCTTTTTAAAATGGAAAAACTAGTGAAACTGCAAAGAATAGTAATCTTCTAAAGTAAGAAGACTGTAAAGAAGTGATTATAAAAAGTTAAGCACATCTGTATGAAGAAAACCAACACAATTAAAACTAAAAAGAAAAATAACAAAGTGGAAAACACAGATATGACCTTACATGATTATTGTATTATGAAAATATTTACGACACTAAGATTCCGGCAACTACATTAATAAAGGACATGCCCATTAGCTCATAAGGAAAAGAGTTCAACCTCATTGGTAATTAAAAACAATAGTGAATAACTTTTTTTATGCTTATTGAGTAACCATAATAAAGAAGTCCATAGGGAATCAAATACTCATGCATTGCTTTTGGAATTGGAACAACTCATTTGAGAGGTAGTATGGTAGTGTGTATCTTAAAAGCCATAAACATATCTAAGGGCATGGATTAATGATCTTGCTCTTGGGAATTGACCCTAAGTAAATAAAACAAAGAATAAAAAAAAACTATTTTAGAGCTGCATTCACAATACGATTACTTGTCATAGTAAAAGCTGAAGACAACCTACTTGGTCAACAGGGAAAATTTTGATATGTTATGCTAAATTAATACCTGAATAGTTCATATTCATTTCATCTAAGTGTAAGCACTGTGACAACAGGGACTGTATCCTTTCTTTTGTTCTCTGCTGTAAAACCAGTGCTTAGAAAAGCTTGGCGTGTGGTGGGTACTGAAAAATTATTATTAGTTTTTTTTTTTTTTTTAAATGAGCAACAGAATAATATTGAGTTAAAAAAGAATTTAAACATACACATACAGAACCTGTTCTCACATACCTTAATGAGTAAGGGAGAGGGGAAACAAGTTGCTTGATGGAGTTTTTAGAGGAATTTGAACTGGGGTTTGCAAGTTTAGTAGGATATGGATTCTCTTGGGAGCCAGGAGGTGGGAGTGCTACTCCAGGAAGAGGGATTTATCTGAGGAAAGACCTGACAGTGGGAATTGACTGGAGAATAAGGCAGGAAGTTAGGCATTTATAAGGACAGAATTCTGAGTGGACTTGTAGAGTTAGCTAATGAGGTGGGGCTTTATTCTTCTGTATGAGAAATCATTGATGCTTTTTCAACAGAGTTTGATATTGAAAGAGCTATATAATTCAAGGAGTTAATCCACCTTTGCCATATAAGACAGGTTCACTCCGGGAGGTCAGTTAAACCAGGGGTCCCAAACCCTGGTGAGAGACTGTTGGAGTTCATAGTTACCAAGGTAGCTAGAGCTTGAGTGGCTAAGACAGTCACAGAGAAGTGAGCTTAGAAGTCTGAACCTTGTTTCCCTTAAGAGTTGTCACAGTTTAGTAAGCAACACAAACCAATAAGCAGGAAAGTTGAGCAGAAAGTGGCTGCTAACAAACTAAGAAGCTCAGCAGAGTTTTCGGCAGTTTCATGGTGCTAGAGATAGCGGCGTCCTGGTAAACACCCTAGGTTGAACAACTGCATCCTAGCGGTAAGAGTGAACCAGAAGTATGCTAGGTCTTAATAAGATTGAAAACAAGCTTCAAGTTAGCTTGATCTCTGATTTGATTAGCTCCCACTGCCAACCAGAAAGTAAAGAAACTCTTCAATTGAAGATAAATTTCACATCCTTTATAGTTTTTAATGATACGGTGTTTGACATTGAGTCCCCAGATTCCAGACATGCCAAGAGCCAGGAACAAGAGAAAAAACAGATGCAAAAATAGACACAGATGATCAGGTGTGGACGTCAGTAAAAAAATATTGTGCCATTTCTTTCATTTCTCCTTTGTTTCTGATGAGATGTCTGCTGTCATTTGAATTATTTTCTCTTATAGGTAAATTATCATTTCTCTCTTACTGTTTTTATTACATTTTCTATGTCTTTAGCTTTCAGAAGTTTAACTGTGATATGCCTCGATGTGGATTGCTTTGGGTTTATCCTGTTTGTGGTTCACTCAACTTCCTGAATCTGTAAATTTATGTTTTGCCAAACATGGAAAGTTATCTGGTTTTATTTCTAAGAGCACTTTTTCAGCCCTGCCCACTTTCTTCTTTCCTTGTTTGACTCCATGGCAGAAGATAGATCTTTTGTTATAGTCACATAGGTCTTGAGGCTCTAATTATTTGTTTTCAGGCTATTTTCTCTCTGTTGTTTAGACTGGATAATATCTATTGTTCTATATTCTGGTTCAGTGATTCTTTTCTCTGTCCCTTCCATTCTATTGTTGCATCCATCCACTACATCTTTTGTTTCACCTATTACATTTTCCAGTTCTGAAATTTCCATTTGGTTCTTTATATCTTTTCTTTCTTTGGGGTATGTTCTTTATATCTTGCTTGGTTTTTGAGACTCAACTATTTTGTTGTTTCAAGTATGTCTGTAATGGCTCCTTGAGTCATTTTTATGACAGCTGCTAAAAATGTTTTTCAGATAATTTTAATACCTCCATCATCTTGGTATTGGCATCTGTGGATTGTCTTTTTTTCATTCTGTTTGAGATATTCCTGGATCTTGGTATGATGAGTGATTTTTATTTGATACCTGGACATTTTTGGTATTACGTGCTGATGCTCTGGGTCTTATTTAAATATTCTGATTTAGTTGGCGTCCTCTGGCCCTGCGCCTACATGAGAAGGAGGGAAGCCTCATTACTATCCTGTCGGGATACAAGTCCAGGTTCTCTACTTTGCCTCTCTTGACACTCAATTTAGGGAGAGATTCTTTGTTACTGCTGGTCTGGTCGTGGGTGGGAGTTCTGGCCCCCGTTGATTTCTTCCTGGCTGTCAGGGGCAGGAATATGTCATTATGGTTCCCCACATATCCTCCACCGGGGGATAGTCTCTTTACGGTGTGATGGTGAAAGGCCTGACTCTCTAATAGGCTTCTCCAAAAACAGCCTGTGGCAGAAAGAGAGAAGGGTACCTTGTTACTACTAGGTGAAGGTCCAAGCTCTCCATGTGGTCTTCACTGACCCTGTGGAAAAGGAGGTCTCATTATCACATGGCAGGGACTGGCTCCCTACTGGCCTTCTCTGACATCACCATTGTCGGGAGAATTGAATGCCTTATTACAGCTAGAGGAGAATAGACATCTAGGCTCCCTACCTCACCTTTGCTGGTGTGGGTGGGAGCTACAGACACAGAGTTGTTTTTTACTTTTGTTTTTGTGTTTTTGGTGATGTTTGGCTAGGTATAATGGCCTCTGTCTGGATTGTCTCTTTCCTTATTTTTTGCCTAGAGAGAACAGGATTTTGTTTTGTTTGGCTGGTTGGTTTTGTAGGGGAGTCTGGGCCTATGGGTTTTTTCGGGCTGCCAGCTTCTTCAGCTCCAAGGTCATGATATATAACAAAAACAGAAAACTACAGGCCAATATTCCTGATAAACACAGATGCAAAAATCCTCAACGAAATACTAGCAAACTGAATCCAATAGCACATCAAAAAGATTATACACCATGCCTAAGTGGGATTTTTCCTAGGAATGATTCAACATATGCAAATCAATAAAAGTGATTAATCACATCAACAGAATGAAGTACAAAACAGTATGATCACCCAATAGATGCAGAAAAAAATCATTTGATAAAATTTAACATCCCTTCATGCTAAATCTCTCAACAAATTAGACATAGAAGGAATATATCTCAATACAGTTAAAGGCCATATATGACAAACCCACAGCTAACATTATACTGAATGGGGAAAAGTTGAAAGTTTTTCCTTTAAGAAAACGAGTAAGACAAGGATGCCCATTTTAATCAGTCTTACTCAACATAGTACTGGAAGCCTTAGCCAGAGCAAATAGGCAAGAGAAAGAAATAGAGGGCATCTACATTGGAAAAGAGGAAGTCAGATGGTCTCTGTTTGCAGATAACATGATCTTATATATAGAAAAATCTAGAAACTCTTACTTTTTTAAAATCAGTTTTAAAATTGATAAACAAATTCAGTAAAGTTGTAGGATACAAAATCAACATAACAAAAATCAGTAGCATTTCTATACATCAGTAATGAACTAGCCTGGAAAAGAAAGCAATTCTATTTACAATAACTACGAAAAAACCCCACCTAGGAATAAATTTAACCAAGGAGGTGAAAGATCTCTACAATAAAAACTACAAAACACTGATGAAATAAATTGAAGAGGACATACAAAAAATGGAAACATACTTCATGTTCATGGATTAACAGAGTTGATATTGTCAAAATGACCATACTACCCAAAGCAATGTGCAGATTCAACACAAGCCCTATCAAAATACCAATGACATTCTTCACCAAAATAGAAAAAATGATCCTAAAATTTGTTTGAAACCACAAACGACCCCAAATAGGCAAAGAATTCCTGAGGTGTGGGAGAGGACTTTGGAGGCATCACATTATCTGACTTCAAAATATACTGCAAAGCAGTTGAAACCCAAACAGCATGCACTGGCATAAAAACAGGCACATAGACCAATGGAGCAGAAGAGAACCCAGAAATAAATCTACATATTTATAGCCAACTGATTTTTAACAAAGGCACTGAGAACATACATTCAGGAAAAGACAAGCCTCTTCAATAAATGGCGCTGGGAAAACTGGATATCCATATGCAGGAGAATGAAACTAGACCCTCATCTCTCGTTGTATACAAAAATCAACTCCAAATGGTTTAAGACTTAAATGTAAAATCTGAAACACTTCAGGACATTTATATGGGTAAAGATTTTATGGCTAAGACTTCAAATGCACAGGTGCAACAAAAGCAACAATAGACAAATGGTATTACATCAAGCTAAAACACCTCACAGCAGAGAAAACAATCAACAGAGTGAAGAGACAACCTGAAGAATGGGAGAAAATGTTTGTAAACGATTCTTCTGATTAGAGATTAATATCCAAAATAAGTAAGAAACTCAACAGCAAAAAGCCAATAATTCAATTAAGAAATAGGCTAATGATCTGACTAGACATTTCTCAAAAGGAATATGCAAAAGGCCAACATGAAAAAATGTTGAACATCAGTAATCATCATGGAAATGAAAATCAAAACCATAATGAGGATTATTTCACCTCAGAATGACTGTTATCAAAAAGACAAAAAATAAATGCTGGCAAGGATGTGGAGAAAAGGGCACTCATACACTATTTGTGGGAATGTAAATTAGGACCACCATTATGCGAAACAGCGTGGATACTCCTCAAAACTGAAAACAGAACTGCCGTGTGTTTCAGCAATCCCACTACTAGGTATTTATCCAAAGTAAAGGATAAGAGTATGTTGACGAGATATGTATATTCCCATGTTTATTGCGGCATATCACAGTAACCAAGATATGGAATCAACCTAAATGTCTATCAACAGATGAATGGATAAAGAAAATACGGTATATATACAAAATGGAATACTATTCAGCCATAAAAAAGAATGAAATTCAGTCATTTGGAGCAACGCGGATGAGCCTGGAGGACAGTGTATTAAGTTAAATATTTAAGTCAGACACAGAAAGACAAATATAGCACATTTTCACTCATATTGTGGGAGCTAAAACTAAGTTGAGCACATAGAAGTAGAGAGTATAATTGTGGTTACTAAAGGCAGGAAGGGTAATTGGGAGGCAGGTATTGGGAGAGGTTGGATAACAGTTACAAAATTATAGGTTAGATAGGAGGAATAAGTTTTGGTGTTCTATAGCAATGTAGGGTGACTATCATTAACAAGAATTTAGTGTGTATTTTTAAATAGCTAGAAGAGAGGATTTTGAATGTTCCTAACACAAAGAAATGATGAATGTTTGAGGTGATTGATATGCCATTACCCTGATTTGATTATTACTCATTCTATATATGTATTGAAATATCACTGTACCCCATAAATATAGTTACTAAATGTCAATTTTTTAAAAAGCTATTTTTCAAATGATAAAAAAATTGTTTTGTAGAATGTTAATTTTCTGTATTCCATTTTATTAAAATATATGCAATTTTATTTTTGTTTGCTTCAAGAGAAATGTCCCAGTGTAGTTTATATATTAATTATGCATATCTTAATGAATTCAGAATAGTACTTTAAATATATTAAGTTTACTTACTGCTCCCCCACCCATTTTCCAAAGTAGACTGCATTAATTTCATGTGATTGATCCAAGTAGATCCAATTGATTGACTTACTGTTTTCCTAATTTCAGATTCCAATTACAGCTACATCAGAGAATGAGTTAATCTCCTCAGAAATCACTAAATACTACTCTGAGGGGCTTAGAAATTAACAGGGTAAGTTGAATATCATCTTAAATACTATCTGAATTTTTACAGTGAATTCCTAATTTGGGCCTATAGTGTGTCAGGAAACAAGTTGGACACTGGGAAGAAGATTCTTACTTTTATTTTCCATGCCTGTAGTGGTTTTCAGCTTTCTTTTGAATCAGGGCCCCTTTGAGAGTCTACTTAAATCTGTGTAGATCTTTTCACAAACATTCACACATGTTCAGTCAGAGTTTGAAGATCTTCAAAAATTTCCTAAAGTTCACAGACCCTTGGGCAACCCTGTGCTTTGCAGTTTTTCAGACATTTTTGCAGGCTTTGTTTCTCTTTTAAATATTACAACTCTGTGAATTAATGACTGGTATTGATATTTTACATTGAAGAAACCGGTGCTCAAAATGGTATGTGACTTTTCTTGTAATGCAGCTGTCAAATGTGAGGCTAGAATTGAAGACTTTCCCAAATTTTAATAATACTGTCGGCTTTTTTTAAGGTTCTTTCTTCTTAGTATGTCAGATTGCTCCTTAGTAAGATTGTGTCAACCTTTGCTCATTGTCAGCAAGTGAGCATGTCTGCTTCACCACATTATCCCATTGGGTGTTCCACCACCCTAGTGTTTGCTAAATTGGCATGTAGATAATTGCATTTCATTTTAATTTGTTTCTTTGTTGTTTTTAGAGTTCTCTATCCACTTATCCATTGGAGTCTTACCAATTTTTATTCTATTGCGTATGAATTTTGAATATATTAAGCATATTAACTTTGTCATGTTTTGTGCAAATACATTTACCCTTTCTATTTGCCTTTTTACTTTGCGATATTTTTATGTATAGAAGTTTTGAAATGTTTAAGTATTCAGACCTACTTTTTCCTCTACATTTTTTCTCTTTTTTTAGTGTAGAAATTTCTAAATGTTTGATACATCTCAGTGAATGCAGACACTTACATTCACAGATTTTTTTTTAACATAATGGCAATCTGATTAAAAAAGGAATGTCAGTTAAGTTACAGTTTTTTGACTTTGTCATGTGTTTATTGGTTTTTCATCTTCTTTGAATATTTTAAAATATTTAATCTTTCATAATTTTTATAAATGATATGTAGAAATCTACATTAGTTCTGATAGCATTTAGTAAATGTTTCATTTTTACCCAGATTTCAAAGTATAGTTTACCCAGTGTAACATTTTCACATACACGTATATTTCTTTGTCTCTACTAAAGTTCCTTTGATCTAATTATCTGTCATGGCATAATTATGTATTTTTAATGTTATTGTAGCTTTAAAGTGTTCTTTTATTAGTTTTTCAAAACTGTTTTATTCTTTGGTATTTTTCCAAATTAACTTGAGAATATATTCATCAAATTAAAAAGTAAACATATGAAGGATTTTTAATTATGATTGCATTGAGTTTAAAGATTCATTTGGGGCCGGGGTGGTGGCTCACACCTGTGATCCCATCACTTTGGGAGGCTGAGGCAGGTGGATCACCTGAGCTCAGGAGTTGGAGACCAGCCACGGCAACATGGAAAAACCCCGTCTCTACTAAAAGTACAAAAAATTAGCTGGACATGGTGGCGAGCTCCTGTAGTCCCAGCTACTCGGGAGGCTGAGGCAGGAGAATCCCTTGAACCCAGGAGGTGAAGCTTGCAGTGAGCCGAGATCATGCCACTGCACTCCAGCCTGGGAGACAGAGCGAGACTCAGTCTCCAAAAAAAAAAAAAAATCAGCTGGGCCGGTGGTGTGCACCTGTGGTCCGCGCCTATGGTCCCAGCTACTCGCGTGACTAAGGTGCGAGAATTGCTTGAGCCTGTTTGTTTGTTTGTTTGTTTTTTAAGACAAATATCTTCCTCTCTCGCTCAGGCTGGAGTGCAGTGGCATGATCTGGGCTCACTGCAGCATCTACCCATCAGGCTCAAGGGATTCTCCTAGCTCAGCCTTCCTAGCAGCTGGGACCGCAAGTGCACAGTGGCACAATCCCAGCTCTCTGCAACTTCTGCCTCCAGGGCTCAAGTGATCCTTCCACCTCAGCCCCAGAGTATGCCCAGCTAATTTTTGTTTTTTGTTTTTGTTTTTGTAGAGACGGGGTTTCACCACATTGCCAAGGCTGGTCTCAAACTCTAGGCTCAAGCAGTCTGCCTGCCTTGGCCTCCCAAAGTGTTGGAATTATAGGCGTGAGCCACCATGCCTGGCCAGCTTTTATATTTCTTTGTGCTTTTTCTACACATATGCAACTTGGAATTAGATCTCTGTCCTCTCAGAGACTTTCCTTATGCTGTCTGGCCCCCAGGAGCCTCTTTTCCTAGTCCTTTCACTGGTAGCAGGGGTTTCTTTCTCTTCGAGTCTTAGTGTCCCCTTCCCCCACTGTTATGCCCCAGAGAAATACATAGTGAAGATTCTTCCCATATTCTTCCTACTACTCTGGCCCCTTTCCCGTTTCTTAGGACAGAAGGACAGGTTTCTTTTAGGCTTTCAGATGTGCTGCCTCAGTAGTGCAGCTTCATGACTTAGACTGGCTTTGAGGCAGAGTCAGCAGAGAAGAAAAAAAAAAAAAAGAAGAGTAAAGAAACTGGGAACTCCCCTCATACTGCTCCAAACCACATACTTTGTAGCCCACAGATGCTTGTTTTATACCCACTAGAAAGAGGGGGTTTCTCCTGGAGTTTTGCCATGTATGTCTGCTGCCTAATTCTGGGACTCTGCCCACCCTCAAGTCAGAGTGGTAGATAAAGAAAGGATTAAAAAAAATAGTAGTAAAGTTACCTTCATATTGGTTATTCTTCACATTTTGTCTTTCTTCTCCAACATACCTGACATTGTTACTTTTCAGTTTTCAGGAAGTTGCTTTTAGTATTCTGCCCAGAGTTTTTAGTTGTAATCAGTGAGGGAGAGAGGCTGTAAAGGGCTTATTCCATCTTGACATTCACTGAAAGTCATATTATTTCGTTTTGAAAACAATTTTTATTTTCCCAAAATTCTTCTTGTTCCTTGATTATTATAAGAACAGATTTTTTGTTGTTGTTGTTGTTCTGTGAGATTGTCTATAGCCTGCTATTATCTCCATTTCAAAGTTCACACTATAAGCCATCAGACAAAGACTTTAGACTCATGATAAATGCTGTGGCTGACACTTACTTGTCATTAGAGTTGTACTGGCCATCACTGGTGGTTTTTCACTCAGTTGTTTTGTGGCCTGCCCTTCTGACCTGAGGTCTTTAGTAGGAGAAGAGGTAGATGAATGGGCTCAGTCTGCCATCTTCAACTGAATGTCCACTGTTAATCTTAAGGTGATATTGGTTTCTAATGTGCGAAGTATTTCTGTTCAATTCTCAGATAAAATAATCTTCAGTAAATCTAGAGTAGGATCAACACCTTATTCATACTCAGGTGTGCAAGAAAATATAGCTTCTTTATTTTTCTTATCTGTTCCTTTTGATGAACCCTGGTCACTGGATGGCCTGAGGAAGAGTACCAGACTTAACTCCCATCTGGTAAACTGGGTCTTATCCAATAGTTTAAATTGTTCTGTTTGGATATTTCAGCTTCTGGATACTATTCATTCAAATATTATCTCTTCCTCAGACCTGCCCATAACAGAATCTAGACTTATGGGTTGGCTTGTGTGAACTTGTAGTGGTGGAAGCACACCAAGACCCTCAGTCTATGTACTATCTTTTCTGGTTTCTTACTGGCCTCTCCCTGGAACTGTGGCCACTGAGGTTTACAACTAGTAAACTAGCAAACGATATTACCCGAGACCTGTTCTTTTGACTCCTGGGATTCATTGGCCATCTTTCCTGGTGTCACAGATAGCCTGAGGTCTGGGTTGGCCCCCTGAGCCAGGTATTCTCTCTTCCAGGCCTCTTGCTATGGAATTACTTTGCCCCGCTGGCAAACTCGTCATTCTGTATCTTAAGTTACTTTTCCCGTACTACTTTAGAGCACACAGAAATTTCCTAGTACCTTCCATGGCACATGAGAAATAAGGGAGATGCCAGAGCTGATCTCACATTCCTCCTCAACCTTCCTGGTTTCTGTGCATATATTTTGGTGTGGCTATCTCCAGCTTCTGTTGAGTAGGCATAGGGAGAGGAAAGAAGTTGGTGGGGTGTGTGTGTGTGTCTGTATGTGTGTGAGAGAAAGTGTGTGTGTGCACATGTGGCAGGGAAGTTCCTGGAAGGCAGTCATTTTGTACAGTCTTAGTGGGAAGTGAAGCTGACTGTTCTAGCTCCCAGATTTCCTTACTCCCTCAGACATTCTTTTCTTCTGCAGCCTTTGCCTGAAAGATGATGGGAGTATTGGTCACTTGTATCTTCTATCTCTGTCTCACCTTTTAATCCCACAATCCTTTGTCCAGAATCAGGTGTTTGGGGATATAATTTATACTTTTTCTAATTTATATCATCTTTCTACCCTAATTGATAAGCCCCATGTTCTAACTGTCATGAGCAGAAGGGATATCTGCTCTGTACTATGGAAGAAACTATAATCCTACTCTTTCAATCTTGGCCAGAATATATTAGTGTCTAACAAATTCCTTCTTTGGGAAAACCAGACTTTCAAAAACTTTTATCTTACTGTACAATTCTTTCTTTAATTCGTAAGGTAAATATTAACTATTTCTTTCTCTTTTCATTTTTAAACTTTACCAAAGATATGGATGCTACTCATAGAATAGGAGGGAAGTCAGTGGAAGGAAAAGCAAATGAGAAAAGCATACTGGTATCTTTTCATAATCATGAGAGCATATCTACTTTCAGTACTCCCATTTCTCAAGACTTCCTTGGCTTTTCTTACATTTACTTTTTTAATTATAGTAGAGATTCTTATAAGATTATGTTTCTAAAACATGTTATAGTTATTTGATTTGTATTAAGCTTATAACTTTGATATTTTTAATTATAGTCTTCTCAAATAGGAAAATAGTATGTGTCTCTATTTTTTCAAATCTTCTTAAAATATTTATCAATAAGGTTTTATAAAATTAGGAACGTGGATTTAATATACAGGTCTCACATTCTTTTTGGGAATTTTTTTTTCTTTTTAGTGTTTTTGTTTTTAAGAGAGTAAAATCCAGGTTGCAACTCAGTTTCTTCTGCCTTGCAGCTCTTCCCTATGTGGACCCATGGCACTTTGTTTGTCTTTTGTAGAATTCCTCATATTTGTGTTTACCAAACTGTAGTCAGCTCAATGCAGGGAATCAGACATTGCTTGTCTTTATTTGCCTTAGTGCCAACAAATTCCTGCTCATGATTGGCATGGGGAAATCAGCAATTCTTTTGCTCCTTTCCTGATTTCTTTTCTCCATAGGACTTACCATATTCTAACATACTATATTGCTTATTTGTTTTATTTATTGTCTGTCTCTTCTCACTAAATTATAAATGCCATGCAGGCAGAGATTTTGAACTGTTTTGTTTACTGCTGTATTCCTAACACCTAGTGGGGCACCTGTCACGAAGATGACCAGTATTTGTTGAATGATTAATAAATTATCAAAATTTAGATATTCGCCTAAATTATATCATATGATCTATAAAATACTGTAAGTATAAACTTCTGGTATGAAAAAAGTAGTAACGTAATTGGAAAGATACATTAAAAGCTAGGAAGACCTTAATATAAAATCTACTCCTGTTCCATTTTGTGAAATGAGCAAGATATGAAATAATTTAAGCACAAAGGCCAAGCTAATTGTGGAAATGGACCAAGAATTTAATGTTACCTGGACATGTGGTAAGTAGTATTTATAATTGTAGTTAAGAAAAAGTACAGGTTCTGCAATCAGATATTTCTAGGCAAGTTTCTTGATTTCTCTGTGCCTTAGTTTCCTCCCCTGCAAACTAGGAAAAAATGTATCTTTCTCACAGATTGTTCTAAGACATCTATGAAATAAAGTGCAGTAACTCTTAGCACACTGCTTGGCATTTAGTGAAGGCTCAAAAAGTTAGCTTCCATTATTACTGTTTGGAATATCTGCCATCTGTAGCTTGTGGATGTGACAGTTCTTTAGTTTTTGGTGGGGCTTTGAAAATAGTTTCTAGAGACCAGACTATCAAATCTTTCCTTCAATCCCTCTAATATGCCAAGCTCCCCAGTTCTCCGAGTTGATGCATCTGCTCTTCTCTTGGCCTAGAGAACACTCTTCTCTGACGTGCTTTGCTCCTTTAACACCTACTTATCTTTCAGGTCTCTTCCTATTTCTTTCATTTTTAAATTTTTATTTTAAGAATTTATAAATATATACAAAAGTAGAGAGTATGATGAATCCATCACCATTTCTATGTATCCATCAATAGCTGTGAGGGTTTGATCTCTTGAAAAATTAAAGAAAGTTTTCTTGAAATCCCAGTAAATACCTTTTATTTTTTTCTTCCTAGCACATTAACACAATTTGCAGTTATGTGTTTAGTGTCTCTTTTCTCCATTAGTTTATAAGCTTCATAAAAGCTTGAGTTTTGTCTGTTTTCTTTATTGTGATATATCCCGTGTCTCATACAGTGCCTGAAATATGATAGGTTCTCAAGTATGAAAGGAATGAATTATTTAATAACTGACAAGGTCACTAAAGGGTTTGAAAAGATGAGCATTTGATGGAAACTTTTTGAAAAAGATTGGTAAGAATGACTTAGGCAGCTTTATATTAAAATGATAGGTACCGTTTTGGCTCAGATTCATATACTTATTAAGCAACCTTGTGCTCTTAATTTTTTTCCAAGTAAGCTTCTGTGTAAAGCAAACTCAGTGACCTTGTGACGAGAATATTAGTTGAGTTTATAAGATATCGTCCATAGTCAATAACTAAATTAGCTTTGGGGGATCACTCTTGGGTAAGGTAAAATGATCCCTTGAGGTGCTGGGCCTTCTGGGCTGAGAGATCAAGCACTCTGATGGCTCTTAGAGACATTATCATGTTGAAGCCTTTGCCCAGCCATCAGCCTACTCCTTGTTGCTATAGCTTCATTTGACAAAATTTTAAAAAACTGTTTTTCTCTTCAAATTGCTATCACCTCCTTTTTTTTTTTTTTTTTTTTGATGCTGTTTTGAACCAGTAACCATGGTTTCTTATAGAGGCTCCTTGGGAGCTTTAAAAACATCAGTCAGTTTCACAGCTGGAAGCAGAGTGATCTAGATAAAAGCATAAGAAAAAAGCTTACTGAGGGTTTTCCCCCCCTGTTACAACAGTTCTTTCATTAGGGAGCACTTTGCATAAAGTGAAATGTTCTCTGTTCCCACGGAAGTAGACATTTTAATTTAAATCAACAGTAAGGTAGCACCTGGTTCCTTTTTAGAGTCTAGAAAAGGGAGGTAATACTACCATTCACCTGTCTTTCACCTGAACCCACCCTGTCTCTGTGCCCTTCTCTTTTGTTTCTATTTTTTTACCATCTTTCTGGGCCAGTGATGAGTGATAGTAATACTGACATTTGGGGTTCAAGATGGATGAAGTCGTGAAGTTGTAGCTTTGAATTAATGAGGGAAAAAGGAGTTAAGTAGCAATAAAAACGTGATACAGTGGTACCAGAAGTTTATTTGCCAGGATCAAGAAGAGTCAAGGACTGACTCTTGTCAGAAGGCCAGAGTGAGTTATTTGTTAGAAGTCAAGGTTGGCAGCAAGCACTCTCTTGATGGATGGCACTATTGAGAAGGGAAAGGCAACCTATATTTATTAAACTCTTTACAGAAAAGCTTGCCGACCCTTATTGAGATAGACTGGATCAGTCTACCTTGGATTGGATATGAGAATGGTTATATTGCGGGGGAAGCACACTCTTAGGTTATACTGCTTGTAGATATTAGTATAGCAGTGGCATAAAAGGAGGGTGCTGTGGATTTGGATGAGAGTAGTGGGTCTTCTGGGCCTTTCTTTATGGAAAGTCTAAACCCTGCCTGTGAAAGGAAACTTCAAATGTAAACATTGAATGTTTATTTTTTTACACATTCCTTTGCCCTTCCTACATGTACACCTATGTCCATACTCTCAGATGGATTTACTGTAATTCTGTTATTCATATACTTACATAAATGTGGACTTACGCAAGTATCTTAATTGGAAATGACCTTGGAGATCATGTTTCAACATCCTTATTTTACAGGTGGCAAAAACTAAGTCCCTTATAAGTTATATGCCTGATGTCACAAAAGCAGGTTAGTGGCAAGTCTTGGGAGTGAAACCCTGGTTCTTTGAATTCCTGTTGTCATGCGTACAGGTATTCACATATAAAGTCTGCCCTGTGAGGCCTCACCCAGTATATATCTTTAGCTTTAAGTAGCCTTTCTTAGAAAACTAAAACAGCTGAAGAGGAGAGAAGCATTAAATATAGATTCTTCTAACTTAACTCTTCTACTGATTATCTTTGCAATTTTTAGGAAGTATACCATTCTTTGATAAACAGAAATAAGAATATAGAAGATAAATTAGAATTATAAAGATTACTGTGTACTAAGATCCTGGTATTTGCCTCATTTCCTGATCCCTTTCACAGTGTAATTTACGTGAAGGAAATGTACAGTTATTCAAGTAAACACAGTGCTAGATTCACAATTCCTAAGTATAATAATTTATAAGTGGAACATTGAAGAATCCAGAATTCATGTTGCTGTAAATATGTTACATAGGCTTGTTTAAATGTTTTCCTTTTGTGAATTCAATAAACAGTAATTTGTAATTTATAATAAAACATGCTTAATTTATGATTTCATAACTTACTGAAAAAAACTTTAAGAAAATTAGGTATCGCACCGGGTGCCGTGGCTCACGCCTGTAATCCCAGCACTTTGGGAGGCCGAGGCGAACGGATCATTAGGTCAGGAGATTGAGACCCATCCTGGCTAACAGAGTGAAACCCAGTTCTACTAAAAATACAAAAAAATTAGCCGGGCATGGTGGCGGGTGCCTGTAGTCCCAGCTACTCAAGAGGCTGAGGCCGGAGAATGGCGTGAACCCAGGAGGAAGAGGTTGCAGTGAGCCGAGATTGCACCACTGCCCTCCAGCCTGGGCGACAGAGCGAGACTCTGTCTCAAAAAAAAAAAAAAAAAAAAAGAAAATTAGGTATCATTCGACTGAAAAAACAAAAGGAATATACCAGAAATTATAGCCATTTTATTTTCATGTTCCTGATGGGGGTATTGCTGTCACAAGTGGGGCAGAGTCATTATTTTTCTCAAATTCAGGATTAGAAAGGTCTTTGCTTTTATTGCATCAGAACATAATCATAGAATTTCTTCTTGCTGGTTCCCTGGGGACCCCCTTTAGACAAGAGACATCCTGGGAGAAATTTGCACAAAAGATGTACATCGGAAACTAAACTACAAGAGCAGATATTGGCATCCTTTTGGTTTGTTGTGCGGATGGTTTGTAAAAACCTTAACATCGGTATTACTTGCCTGTTTTTAATTAACCTCTAAAGAATTGTGTAATTGTTACTTCTTTCCTTCTCTTCGATAAGTTAGGCCTCTGAGCTTTCTTTCCTCTTACATTTGAAAAGCATTTAAAATTTTATCCTTAGAAATACAAATACTGAACAAATTAATGTTGTAGTTTCAACATACTTAACCAATCTTAATTATAAATTAGGATGTGATGAGACTGTTTCACTTTTAAAATACATGATTGATGTTTAATCTTTCAGGAATTTAAGCCATTATAGTGATGTAACTGCTTATACTTAGTTTTATGTTTTTATTAAAGTCCTATCTTTAAATGGATTGTCTCATTGAAGAAAATTAAATGAGCCAAATGTTTGTTTAACTTTGGGATTCTAAATAAATATTTTTCTTATAGTTGTTTTATTAGAATTGGGATTGACATTTATGTAATAATAATGGTTTGATTGTCACTTATCTGGAACTCTGACTTACCAGCGCAGTTCAGTTATCTAAGCTAGTATTTTTCAGTTCTTCAAAACCATGTTTCTATTTGATAGTTGTGAAATCACCTCTTCCTCTTTGCTATTGTCTGAAATTTAAAATAAATAGAACATAACTTGTTTTTAAAAATCAAAAGAATTAGATAGAAAATACTGCTTTGTTTTCAAACTTATTAGCACATCTCCAATGTATTGAATTCTATTTAAATTTACAAAACGGAAGTTTCTTACATGAGTTTCATGGACTACTTCAGAGGCTCATTAAATCTCCTGATATTATATATAAAGTTTTATCCATGTGGGAATTCTTTTGAGATGAAGTATCTGTAGCTTTATTGGAGTCTTGACGCTTTCTGTCACCTAAACAAGGTTAAAAACCATTTTTGTAGGACCTCTGAAGTATCATACTTTCCAAAAGAGTATTTAAGGTAAATTTGCTTTGCTTTCTAGAATCAATTACAGAATCTTGGTGTAGCCAGCCTCCATTTTTTCAGATGCCACAAGTTGTGATTTACCCAATGATATTGTAGTTTAATCTTTGTCAAATCAGCAAGGGACACAATGAGGCTTTTTTGATGTCCTAAGTGATTTCTTAGGGCCCTTCTAGCCTTCCAACCTCTGCACAGAGGTTATTGAGCTTTCAACTAGGCAAGCAGGTATTAGTATTTGAATACAAAGCTTTTATGGGCACAATAGAGATCTCTGATAATTTGCCTCAATTACTTCGTGAAGTGTTAATGTGTCTCATGTCTTTGCTGTATATGGTGTATGTTCTTACACTGTATGTGGAAGCCCCTGTAGTTGCAGAGGAAAATCTATCTTTGACAGCATCTGTGTTGAGGTGAACTTTCAGGAGTGAGATCATGAGATTTCAGACTATAAGAATCTCAGACCTGTGAGCATTTCATTTATTCATTTAACAAAGATTTATTGTGTGCCTGCTTATGGAGATGGAAGTTTTACTGGTTTTGTGATACCAAAAGAACCCCATTGTGTCCCCTGCTAATTTGACAAGGATTAAACTACAGTATCGTTGGGTAGATCACAACTTGTGGCATCTGTAAAAATGGAGGCTGGCTACACCAAGATTCATTCAGTGATTCTAGAAAGCAAAGCAAATTTATCTTATAGAATACTTGTGGAAAATTATAAGACTGTGTTCATTTAATAATATCGGTTTAGTTAATATTGGGAAATGTTTTTCTGATTACTTAACCTAAAGAATAAAATGCCATACAGTAATACTGACAGCAGTTCTTATAAAATAGTCCTTAGCATAGTAGTCTCACAAAGTTATGAAATTCTCAAACTACTAGGAATTAAAGAAATCTCCTAATTTAAATATAGGACCAAAGCCAAAAAAAACTTTGTTTTATTTACCATTTTGTACGATTTGATTAAGGTTTGACTATCAGGTTTAAGTTAGTGATTTTTTAGATGTTTTAATTTAGAGGTTATGTTTCACATTGTAAACCTAGATCCTGAATTTTTATATTTAGTAATATAAGATGGCATACTTACAAGTGCAAAGGCTAGAGCAAATTAATTGAAAGTATTCTTAAATAAACTTAAATTTTAATCATTTTTGTGTATACTTAAGATGATTTCAAAATAAGGATTTTATGATTTAATGTGCTATTACATTTCAAAGAATTAAAGACTTATGCTATTCTACAATATTCATTTTAACTGGTATGCTTGAGGTTTATGAACTGTGAGGTTTTGTGTGTATCTTTCCAATCCCTGTTAATCCATTTGGCTTTTCAAACTGGAACAAGATTCTTCAATATTCTAAGTCCTATTTTAAGATTCCTTCGCCAGTTCAGCTCGTGTAAGGAAATAATCCAAAAGGAATATTAACAATGTAATATTTATATTGTGTTTGTTTTTACATACTGTGCTTTTGTGTTTTTACTTTATATGCTTAGGGTATATAATTGGTTTCCAAGGGTCAGTATGTGATGAACAGGGTTTTACCTATGGGAAGTGGGGTTCAGTTGGTACAGGAACCTCAATTATACATCCTTCCTCTTTGTTTCCATGAGTAGTATCCTGAGCTCATAACCTTATGATATTTACATGTTATTTTAATTATCTCTTTTCTCAACTAAATCTCCCTCAAATCCTTGAGAACAGAGACATCAGTTAAATCAACTTTGAATCTTCAGAATGTAGCACACAGCAGACATGCAAATATTTTTTAAACGAATGAATCAATTGCAAGACATAAGGACTTATCTTGGATCCTCTATAGTCACTAAACAAGATTTTAAACTGGAGAATAGTGTATTGGCCAATGGTTATCTGGAATACCATAATCAATAGGAGTATTGTTTGTGTTTGTGGCAGGGGCTGGGGCTGGGGAAGATTTTCAGGAAATGGCTCAGTGGTTGTAGGTGCTGGAGAGTCTGAAATCTGTAGAGCAGGCTGGAAGGCTGGAGACCCAGAATCAGGTGTTACAACTTGATTCTGAAGGCAGTCCTGAGGCAGAATTTCTTTTTCCTTGGGCCACCTCAGTCTTTTTCTCTTGAAAGCCTTCAGCTGATTAGATAAGGCCTACTCATATTATGAAAGATAATCTGCTTTACTCACAGTTTACTGATTTAAATGTGAATCTCATCTAAAGAATACCTTCTCCCAGACAGCCAAGCTGATGTTTGACCAGATATCCAGGTACAATGGCTTAGTTAAATTGACATGTAAAATTAACCAAGTAAGTCATTAATTTCAGTGGGAAAATTCAGCATTCTTGTAAATGAAATTAGCTATAAAAAATTGAAATTATTATAAGGAATAGTAACAAGTTATAAAAGAAACGTTCATTGCTATGGCCAGGAATATATTGCTATATTGGAATCTTTAAGGGCAGAATGGAAAAAAAATGAAAGCATATGAACAATTATTATATAACATATAAATCAGGAAATTTTAAAGGAGAAATGATCAGAACAGGGTGAACTTAGGAAAGTATTCTTAAAGGATATGAATTTTGATAAAAATTTGAAGAAAGTCTGCATGCTATGCGTATATATGGAGTTGGCAGAGAAGCCTGATAAGTAGAGTACCACAGGCCTTATGAGAGGCTTGGGGAAGGAAGGACAGGGAGAAATTGGCAAAGAGCCTTGCGTGCATTTTGAATTTGTTTAGCTGGAGAATTAAGAAAACAAAAATGAAAAAGTTCTTCTAGGAGTTAATTAGGAAGGAAGAGATTAAATGAAAACATTTCTTTTAAATTTTTCTTATTTTTAAATTTTAAAACATTATTTTAGATTCAAGGGGTACATGTGCAGTTTTGTTACATGGATATATTGCATAACTCTGGGATTTGGGCTTCTATTGAACTCATCGTTCAGATAGTCAAGCTCGTACCCAATTCGTAGTTTAAAAAAATCATTTCTTAAAGATCTAGTTTTACATGTATGATGGACTAGAGTGGTTGCTAAGCCCAAGCACAGGAGATGAGGACCTGGACAGAGATTTATAAATAGAAACAAAATCCAAATAGAGAATTGAGACTTCTCAGAGATTGCTGAGAGAATTGACAGAACTGTGTGATTTAATGTTGGAGACAACACAAGAGAGGACATACTAATTTTGCCTAAATTGTCAATCTAGTATTGTAAGAATGATGTTGTCAATTTTGATAGTGATGTGGAAATTTACCAAGATGGGCAAGTGGAATATAAGGAATGATGTACACATATGACTCAGATATTCTCTGGGGTGAAAGTGGTTTTATCACTGTATTCCAATATACTAGACATTCTGAAACACAAAATATAGTATCTTCCTATTAAGGGATGTTATTCTACTTGTTGAAACTGGCATACTTTTATTATAAATTTCATAGTATAACATATAATATTTGAAGATATCAGATATATCACATAAATGGCAAATCATCTCTCTCAGTATAGTCAGTGTCTACTGTGACAAAGCAACAAAAACTGTAGCAGTTTAAAGTGGGAAGGTATTTACAAGTATTTTCTGGGAAGGATTGATGAGTGTCTCAGATTTAGGCCCTTACAGATAGGATTTTTTAAAGTTTTATTTACACAGTGGGGCAAATAGGGAAGCAGAAAGCCCCACAAGTTGGAGGCTTAACTATGGCTTAAATATACTATATTTTTTCCCCTAAACTATTAATTTGGAATATCTTGTAACTTATATACAGCCCTTTTACTATTTTATTATGTATGGTTAATCTTTTTTTTTTTTTTTGAGACCAAGTCTCACTCTTTTGTCCAGGCTGGAGGGCAATGGCATGACCTTGGCTCACTGCAGCCTCTGCTTCCTGGTTCAAACGATTCTTGTGCCTCAGCCTCGTGAGTAGCTGGGATTACAGGCGTGAGCCACCATGTCCAGCAAATGTTTGTATTTTTAGTAGAGATGGAGTTTCACCATGTTGGCCAGGTTGGTCTCAAACTCCTGACCTCAGGTGATCCACCTGCCTCTGCCTCCCCAACTGCTGGGATTACAGGCGTGAGCCCAGCCAATTAATCATTTTTATATGCTTCAGACTTAGTGCTATTATAATAAAGCAGAGCCCTGCAGCTTCAGTTTTATAATTTCATTTTATTGTATATTCCCCATTTCCTTCTTTAGTCTGTCAGTCTCAAAAGTTCATCAAAGTATTGGGCATTTCTTGGGGGCAGCATTGAGATTATGTTTTTTGTTGTTGTTGTTTTTGTTTTTGAGACAGGGTCTGGCTCTGTCGCCTGGGCTGGAGCTCAGTGGTGGTGTGATGTTGGCTCACTGCAACCTCTGCCTCCCTGGCCCAAGCCATCCTACTGCCTCAATCTCTTGAGTAGCTGAGACTACAGGCATGTGCCACCATGCCCTGCTAATTTTTTTTATTTTTTGTAGAGACGGGGTCTTGCCATGTTGTCCAGGCTGGTCTCAAACTCCTGAGCTCAAGTGATCTGCGTGCCTTGGCCTCCCAAAGTGCTGGGATTACAGGCTCGAGCCACTGCGCCTGTCTGCAATGAAATTATGATGTTTTTTGTTTCCCATTCGTTATTATTTTGTTGTTACTTATACTGTGTATGCCTTTGCTTTCATTACTTTATTTGGCCATAGTCGTAACAATGGCATTAATTCAGATATTCCTTGGGCCAGAGATATATATTCTTATATATATATATATATATATATTTTTTTTTTTTTTTTTTTGAGACGGAGTCTCGCTCTGTCACCCAGGCTGGAGTGCAGTGGCGGGATCTCAGCTCACTGCAAGCTCCGCCTCCTGGGTTCACGCCATTCTCCTGCCTCAGCCTCCCGAGTAGCTGGGACCACAGGCGCCCGCCACCTCGCCCGGCTAGTATTTTGTATTTTTTAGTAGAGATGGGGTTTCACTGTGTTAGCCAGGATGGTCTCGATCTCCTGACCTCGTGATCCGCCCGTCTCGGCCTCCCAAAGTGCTGGGATTACAGGCTTGAGCCATATATTCTTATATTGTCACTGTGTTTGAACTTACATCCTCTTGCTTTCTTTCTAGATAGAAATTTCTTTCGGTGATAGTATTTATTCCTGTGCTTGTTTCTCAAGCCCTATTCTAATTTCCATCCTCTAAACCTTATTGCCTCTTACTGTTATTACTCTCATAGTAAATATCTTCTTTGGATTGCATTCATAGCAATTTATATGATATGCATAGAGTGTGAATTACTGAAATAAAACTATTCTGTTTACCTCACAATATTCTGTACCTCAGTTTTCATCAAGTCAAACTGATTTTCTCTGCAAGTAGTTTGTGTTTTCAATGTTTCAGTACATGTTATTATCTTACAGTATGTAAATAGTAGTGTAAAGATTTGTCATAAAATTACTAGAAAAATAGAATATTTAAAATATGCATGCAATTTACATGGGAAGCTTTATACAATTCTATAGTTTTAGTTTTTTTTTAATGCTGTTCATTTATAAGAGTTAATGAGTCAGTGAAACTACATTTTTAACAATACCAGGAGAAAAGGATTTAATAGATCTTTAACATCTTCTGTTTTTTTTTTTTTTTTTTTTTTTTTTTTTTTTTTGAGATAGAACCTCACTCTGTCACCCAGGCTAGAGAGCAGTGGTACAGTCAGAGCTCACTTTAACCTCCAACTCCTGGGCTCAAGCCATCTTCCCACTTCAGCTTTCCAAATAGCTGGCACTACAAATATGTACCACCATGCCCAGCGAAGTTTTTAAAAAAATTTTTAGAGATGGCATCTCACTGTGTTGACCAGGCTGGTCTCGAACTCCTGCCTGCAAGCTGTCCTTTCACCTCCACCTCCCAAAGTGCTGAGATTACAGCCATGAGCCACTGCATCTGGTCAGATCCATAACATCTTAATGTCTTTTTCTGACAGTTTTATTGATCGGGATTCCTCTAGAGATCATTCTTTGGAAAACAGCTCCTCCTTCCTCCTTTCTTTCTTTCTTTTTTTCTTTCTTTCTTCTTTTTTTTTGAGGTGGAGTCTGGCTCTGTTGCCCAGGCTAGAGTACAGTGGCATGATCTCGGCTCACTGCAACTTCCGCCTCCTGGGTTCAAGCAATTCTCCTGCCTCAGCCTTCCGAGGGACTGGGATTACAGGCACACACCACCACACCCGGCTAATTTTTTTTGTATTTTTAGTAGAGACGGGGTTTCACAGGGTTTCACCGTGTTGCCCAGGCTGGTCGTGAACTCTTGAGCTCAGTCTATCCACCTCCCTTGGCCTCCCAAATTGCTGGGATTACAGACGTGAGCCACTGCCCCTGGCCCCTTGTTCCTTTGTTTACCGGAGGTCAGAATACAAGAATTCCTTCCTTATCAGGTAGTTTAATCTTGGTTAGAATTATTATGCCTTCACCATTTAATTTTTTCTTGTTACTCCTTCTGTCGTTTCAAAAAATATTCATTATAATTAAAATTTGGGAAGAACACTGGAACTTAATGTAGCTGTCAGAGATATTAACTACAATTTGCTGACAAGACACGTGATTGGGGAAGACTAGCAACAAGTAATTGGATTGTTAAGTAGTAAAGTTTAGCAAGTTTAAAGTAAAGACAGGGTCTCAGTTTGTCACCCAGGCTGGAGTGCAGTGGCGTAATCTCAGGTCACTGCAGCCTTGACCTCCCACGCCCAAGCAGTTCGCCCACCTCACCCTCCCCCAGTAGCTGGGACTACAGGGGTGCGCCACCACACCTAGCTAATTTTTTAATTTTTTGTAGATATGGGTTCTCACTATGTTGCCCAGGCTGGTCTCAAACTTCTAAGCTCAAGCAGTCTGCCTGCCTAAGAGCTGGGATTACAGGCATGTGCCCACTGCACCTGGCAACAGTAAAGTTTTAAAAAATAAACTCTAAATTATTTTCTAAATTTATGTAGTAACTAGCACTTTCTTGAATATTTCTTTAGGTAATCAAGACAATATATTTTGGCTAATAAGAAGTAAGGTTAAATTAAAATTTTAAGTTATTTTTATATAAAATATTTAAATATTATTTAAATAAAACATTTTAAATAAAATATTCTCCAATCTCTTTAATCATCTTATAAAAATGTGTTATCCTCCATATAAAAGTAGATATAAAAACATTGTTTAGTATGTTAATGTGAACTAAGCAGTGTCATGTACATCAGCCTCAGAAATGGAATTTTACCAATACTGTGGAAACTCCGTGTGTAAGCCTCTCTCAACGTATTCCTCTTCCTGCACTGTTCCCCAGTGTGTGAACACTATGCTGAATTTTGACTGTTATGCTCTTGATTTTAAAAAAGGTTTTACTGCATATGTATCTATGCCTAAATTATCTGTTGACCCACTTATTTTATCAAACTTTATAAAAATGATAAGACATACCTACAAGATATTGTGGGTTCAGTTGCAGACTACCACAATAAAGCAAATATTGCAATAAAGTGAATTACACAAATTTTTTGCTTTCCCAGTGCTTATAAAATTTACATTTATGGTATACCATAGTCTATCTAAAGTGTGCAATAGCATGTCTAAAAAATAATGTATATACCTTAATTAAAACATACTTTATTGCTGAAAATTGCTAACGATTATGTGAGCCTTCAGTGAATCATAATCTTTGCTGGTAGAGGGTCTTACCTCAATGTTGATGGTTGCTGACTAATTAGGATGGTGGTTGCTGAATATTGGAATGCTTGTGGCAATTTCTTAAGACAATGAAGTTTGCAGCATCGATTGGCTCTTCCTTTCACAAAAGATTTCTCTGTAACATGGGATGCTGTTTGATAGCATTTTTTACCCACAGTATATCTTCTTTCAAAATTGGAATTAGTCTTCTCAAACTCAGCCACTGCTTTACCAAGTTTCTGTAATATTCTAAATCCTTTGTTGTCATTTCACCAGTGTTCACACAGTATCTTCACCAGGAGTAGATAACATCTTTAAAACCACTTTTTTTGCTTATTCATAAGAAGCATCTCCTTATCCATTAATGTTTTATCATGAGATTGCAGCTATTTAGTCACTTTTCAGGCTCCATTTCGAATTCTAGTTCTCTTGCTGTTTTCACCATATCTGTAGTTAGTTCCTCTACTGTCTTGAAGCCATAAAAGTCATCCATGATGGTTGGAACCAGTCTATTCCAGACTCCTGTTAATGTTGATATTTGATCTCCCATGAATCACGAATGTTCTTAATGGCATCCAGTATGATGAAGCCTTTCTAGAAGGTTTTTAGTTACTTTGCCCAGATCCATCAGAGGAATTACTATTTATGGCAGTTATAGCCTTATATAATGTATTTCTTAAATACTAAGATTTGATAGTTAAAATTACTCCTTGATCCATGGGTTGCAGAGTGGATGTTATGCTAGCAGGCAGGAAAACACATTAATCTCCTTGTCTGTCTCCATCAGAGTTCTTGGGTGGCAAGGTGCAGTAACATTTTGAAAGGAATCTTTTTTTCTGAGCAGTAGGTCTCAACAGTGGGCGTAAAATAGTCATTAAACCATGCTATAAACAGACATGCTGTCATCTAGTATTTATTGTTCTATTTATAGCACACAGGCTGAGTAAATTACACATAATTCTTAATGGCCATAGGATTTTTGGAATAGTCACTGTGCACTGTCTTTACCTTAAAGTCGCCAGCTGCATTAGCCACTAATAAGAGTTAAGTTAGCCTGTCGTCTGAAGCTGTGAACCTGGGCATTGGTGTCTCCTCTCTAACTATGAAAGTCCTGAATGGCATCTTCTTCCAATAGAAGGCTGTTTCATCTACATTGAAGTCTGCTGTTTACTGTGGCCACTTTCATCATAGTTAGATCTTCTGGATAACTTGCTGCAGTATCTCCATCAGCACTTGCTGCTTTATCTTGCACTTTTATGTTATGGAGACAGCTTCTTTAACCATCATGAACCAATGTCTGTTAGCTTCAAACTTCTGCAGCTTCCTCATCTCGCTGTCTTCATAGAATTGAAGATAGTTGGGGGTCTTGCTCTGGATCAGGTTTTGGCATAAGGGAATGCTGTGGCTGGTTTGATCTATCCAGACCACTAAAACTTTACCCATATGAGCAACAAGGCTGTTTTGCTGTCTTACTGTTAGTGTGTTCACTGGAGTAGCACTTTAAATTTCCTTCAAGAACTTTTCCTTTGCACTCACAACTTCTCTGACTGGTGTAAGAGGCCTAGTTCCAGCCTGTCTTGGCTTTTGCCGTGCCTTTCTCTCTAAGCTTAATCATTTCCAGCTTTTGATTTAAAGTGAGAGGCATGTGACTCTTTCTTTCACTTGAACAGTTAAAGGCTATTGTAGGGTTATTAATGGACCTAATTTTAGTATTATCGTGTCTCAGGTAATAGGGAGATGGCTGGTTTGGTGGAACAGTTAGAACATACACATTTGTTGATTAAGTTCACTGCCTTATATGGGCTTACATGTTCATGGTGCCCCAAAACAATTACAGTAGTAACACGAAAGATCACTGATTACAGATCATCATAAAAGAGATAATAATAATGAAAAAGTTTGAGATATTGTGAGATTTTCCAAAATGTGACACAGAGGCACAAAGTGAACACATGCTTTTGGAAAAATGGCACCGATAGACTTGCTTGGATCAGGGTTGCCACAAACCTTCAATTAATAAAAAACACAGTATCTGCAAAGCCCAGTAAGTCAAAGTGCAATAAAAGGAGGTATGCCTGTATATTGTATGTGTTCTTCTACTATCTACGTTTTACATTTTTTCAATTTTTAAAGACTTATTTATGTTGCTGTGTAGGACATTTATTTTCCTGGCTTTATACTATTCAGTTATGGGTATGTGACAGTTTGTTCTATTGTTGATTGATACATTGTTTTTTTCTACTATGAACAACTGAGCGATGAGTATTCTTAAACTTATTTTGTGGTATGCATGTGCAAAAGTATCTCTTCCTAGAAGTAGAATTGCTGAGTTATGGGGTTTGTGCGTATTCAATTTCAGATAATGCCAAATTATTTTCCATTTTGGTTTGTGGCAGAGGATGGCTAGATATACACTGAAAATTTCCTCTTCTTCCTGGGCACAGAGTTAGGTTGAATTTTCCACCTCTCTTGCATCAGGAATGGCCATGTAAATGAATTCTAGTCAGTAGAATGTGAGTAGAAGTAATCTATGCCACTTTTAGGCTTGGCCCACAAAAATCTGCCATGCATTATCATTTAGTTTCTCTTCTCCCATCTTTTGGCCAAGTTTTGTTTCTTTCATACCAATTCCTATACCTTTTCCTACCTGTTACTGTGCTGGCTAGACTTGTACAGTGTTGGATAGAAGTGGGGATTAATGGGTGTTATTTGTAATTTTAAAGAGCATGCCTCATGTATTTCACAGGTATCTACAGTGTGTTCTGTGTTCTCTATATTACCTTTATGAAGCAAGGAGGTTCTCTTTAAGATTTTTTTTATTTTATTTTATCGGGAATGCTGAGTTTAATCTAACGTTTTACCAGTAATGATTGAGATGAACATTTGGGATTTCTCTTTTGTTTTCTTAATCTTGTGAATGATATTTATACCTTCATAATTTTTATTTTTTTTATTTTTATTGTTATTATAAATTTCTTTGGTGACAGAGTCTCTGTTGCCAAGGTTGGAGTACAGTGGTGCAATCTTGGCTCACTGCAACGTCCCTCCACCTCTCAGGTTAAAGAGATTCTGCTGTATCAGCCTCCCAAGTAGCTGGGATTACAGGCGCCTGCCACCATGCCCAGCTAATTTTTGTATTTTTACTAGGGACAGGGTTTCGCCATGTTGGCCAGGCTGGTCTCGAACTCCTGACCTCAGGTTATCCACCCGCCTCGGCCTCCCAAAGTGTTGGGATTACAGGCGTGAGCCACAACGCCTGGCCTCATACTTTCTTTTTTTTTTTTTTTTTTTCCATGAGGCATTTTATTTGTAAATGTATGTATTACATCCCTAGAAAAAGAATCCCAGGATTTTCCCTCCTGTGTGTTTTCGTCTTGCTTCTTCATGGTCCATGATGCCAGCTGAGGTTGTCAGTACAATGAAACCAAACTGGCGGGATGGAAGCAGGTTATTCTGCCATTTTTCTAGATCTTTGAGTTGCACATCAAATCTGGGGCTGATCACTCCACACTTGTTTAGCCTGCCTGTAAGGTTCACAACAATTTTCCCAGCTCTGTGATCATCAATGATTTCAAATTCGCCAATGTAACCATGCTTCATCATCACAGTGAGAAACCGGACGATGACTTTGGAGCACGGCCTAATAAGCACCTGGCGTTTGCCTCTCTTTTCGGCATTGTTGATGCTCTTGAGAGCATCAGCCAGGACATTCATGCGCACCATTGTGGCGGCGCGGAAAGATGGCGGAAAAGGAAGCCTCATACTTTCATAATGTTAAACTGCACTTGTATTTCTAGCATAAACTCAGCTTGGTCATGAGATGTATTAATCTTTTGTTCATCACTTTCTTCAGTTTGAAATATTTTTTGCTATCTCCATTTTTTTCAGTCCTAGTTTGGATAGTGAGAAATACCATGTTATATGAGTATTTCAGATACTCCCAAACTTTCCAGTTCATGGTATCCTCAAATCAAAGAAATACCTAACAACTACATTTATTTAGTTTCAAACAAGTTAGTATGTATGTCCTTATAACTTGTTAGTTATTTGAAAAAATCATACACATAAATTCAATATATTTTTATTTTAATTGTAAATAACCACAGTCCCTTGCTAATGGGATATGTGTGCACCTCAGAGCAATGCATAACTTCTCAGACCTTGGAATCAGATAAGGCATTGCGGTTGCCATGCTCACTTCTTGTTCCGTGTTGATTTTCACTCAGGGGTGCTCTTTTTCTTTCTTTCTTTTCTTTTCTTTTTCTTTTCTTTTCTTTTTTTTTCTTTTTTTTTTTTTTTTTTGAGACGGAGTCTCGCTCTGTCGCCCAGGCTGGAGTGCAGTGGGGCGATCTCGGTTCATTGCAAGCTCCGCCTCCCGGGTTCACGCCATTCTCCTGCCTCAGCCTCCCGAGGAGCTGGGACTATAGGCGCCCACCACCACGCCCGGCTAATTTTTTGTATTTTTAGTAGAGACGGGGTGTCACCGTGTTAGACAGGATGGTTTCAATCTCCTGACCTCGTGAGCCACTGCACCTGGCAGGGATGTTCTTTTTCACAGCAACTACCATAAACTCAGATTTATAAGGATAATACATCATTGAAAGGAAAGCGGCACTATTTAATTTTGAAATTATTTGGTGTCAGACAGATGTTGTATTGCATAATTTGGGAAACCCTGAATTTTGGAGAGTCAGTAGTTAGAATATGAACAGTGAGGGATACTGTGTTTTTTTGTTTTTTGTTTTTTTTGGGGTCTATTTGATATTTATATTTTATTAAGATAAGTTGGAATAACAGGATATCAGCTATATCTTTAATAAAATTTGCTATAGTCATTTTCTGTGTTGAGTTTGAATTATGAGGGATACTTGTGTTTATGTACAATTTTGCATCTATGATCAAGAGTGAGACTGGCCAGGTGCGGTGGCTCACGCCTGTAATCCCAGCACTTCGGGAGGCCAAGGCGAGTGGATCACGAGGTCAGGAGATCAAGACCATCCTGGCTAACACGGTGAAACCCCATCTCTACTAAAAATACAAAAATTTATCTGGGCGTAGTCGCGGGCGCCTGTAATTCCAGCTCCTCTGGAGGCTGAGGGAGGAGAATGGTGTGAACCCGGGGGTGGGGGCGGGGGTGGGGGGAGCGGAGATCGCACCACTGCACTCCAGCCTGGGAGATAGAGTGAGACTCCGCCTCAAGAAAAAAAAAAAAGTGAGATTGACCTATTTATTTTCATTTCTTACACTATTTGGTTTTGGTATTAAGGTTATACTGGCTTCATAAAATGAGTTGGGGAATGAATATTTTCTCTTTCTTGAAGAGTTTACATAAGACTGAAATTGTTCTTTGAGTTTGGTAAAACTCAACTTTCTTTGTGAGATTTTTAAAAATTATTGTGGTTGAATTAGTTTTTCTTTTTCATACCTGTATTTTCTTATGTAATACCATACAATACACCTTTAAGGCTGGACAATCTTATACCAAGAACACAAAACAAAGCCTGTTTGGAGTTGATTCTAAGTAAGTTTATCGCTTAGTCACTAAATGTTGTATTTTTAAGCAAAACTAACTCGTAGTTTTAGAGAAGATTGTAAATTATTGGTTTAGTTTCCTTCATGACTATAGGATTATTTAGTCTTTTCATGTCTTCTTGTGTCATCTTTCAGAAAACAACTTTTTTAGCAGTAATTTTAGATTTACAGAAGAGTTGCAAGAATAGTATATTGAATTCCCATTTGAAATGACTTTTAAAAATACTGTCAATGAGATCACCCAGTTCCCGTATTAGTATTATTATTATTATTATTTTGAGATAGAGTCTTGCTCTGTCTCCCAGGCTGGAGTGCAATGTCACTTTCTCTGCTCACTGCAACCTCCGCCTCCAGTGTTCAAGCAGTTCTCCTGCCTCAGCCTCCTGAGTAGCTGGGACTACAGGCACCTGCTATTTTTTTCTTATTTTTAGTAGAGAGGGGGTTTCACTGTGTTAGCCAGCATGGCCTCTATCTCCAGACCTCGTGATCCGCCCGCCTCAGCCTCCCCAGGTGCTGGGATTATAGACATGAGCCACCACACCTGGCCAGTTCTCCCATTAGGTACATTTGTCAAAACTAAGAAACTGATACCGGCTCACTGAACTTTAGACCTTATTTAGATTTCAACAGGGTTTTTTAAATATTGTTTTTGTTTGTTTGTTTGTTTGTTTCATTTATATCCTATATGCTCTTTCTGTCCAGGGTTCCCAGAGTATCACATTGTATTTAATTGTCATGTCTTCCCAGTCTCCTCTGGTCTATGACACTTTCTGGTTTTCTTTATTTTTGTGACCTTGATTTTTCCTCTTGAGGAGTACTGGGCAGATATTCTCTCTGTCGGCGTTTGTCTGATGTTTTCCTTGTGGGATTGTGGGAAAACTAACATAGAGAGGAAAGGCCTTTCTCATCACATCATTTTAGGGGGCATGTAATATCCATGACATCACTGATGGTGTTAAATTAACCTTCATCACTTGGTAAAGTAGTGATTGCCATGTTACTCACTGTAAAGTCATTATTTTTTCTTTTCCCTACTTAATTGTTTGAAAGCAAGTTACTAAATCACCTTCAAGGCTGAAGACCTGGGAATTAAGTTTCACCTCCCAGAGGGAGGAGTAGCTACATAAATTATTTGAAATTCTTCTGTAAGAAAGATTTGTTTCTTGTTCTCCATTTAAAATATTTATTTAACCATATGTTTATATCACTGTGTCCTAGGTTAGTTTTAATGGGTTATGTATCTTTTTAATTGAATTTACTGTTTACATTTGTTTTCAAATCTATTAGTTAAATGTTTTCAACAAAAACATTGATCTTTGCTTTCTCAGTTGTTAAGTTCTCCCTTTCATTTTTAATTACCTTGTGTTATTTTCTTTCTTGATCTCATTGGCAGTATTTTTTAAAGTCATTTCAAAGAACCAGGCTGGGTGTGGTGGAGCAGGGCCATCCCAGCAACTCTGGAGGCTGAGACTAGAAGGATTGCTGGAGTCCAGGAGTTAAAGGCTGCAGTGTGTTATGATTGTGCTTGTGAATAGCCACTGCACCTCCATCCTGGGTAACATAACAAGACCTCTTAAAAAATAAAAAAGGACCAACTTTTGGTTTAATTATTCTCTTTGTTGTGTGTTTGATTTCTGTTTCATCAATTTGTGCTTTTATATTTGTGCCTTTTTTTTTCTTGGTGAGGAAGTTCTTTCTGGTAACTTCTTAGACATTTAGCTCAATTTTCAGTCATTCTTCTTTTCTAACGAAAGCATTGATGGGAATACATTCTCTGAGTATTGCTTTTACTACATTTTATGATTTCGAAATGTAGTGTTTTCATTATTTTTTCATTCTTGGTTTTAAAAATATTTATAGCTTTTTCCTTGAGTCATATGGTATGGCTTTAAGTTTTGAAATGTATGACAATTTTATGTCTTTTTCTTATTGACTTTGAATTGCATTGTGATCAGGGAATGTAGTCTTTCTGGTAGTAATTGTTCCATTTTCTCTAGCATGTCTTTTTTTTTTTTTTTTTTTTGAGACGGAGTCTTGCTCTGTCGCCCAGGCTGGAGTGCAGTGGCCGGATCTCAGCTCACTACAAGCTCCACCTCCCGGGTTCACGCCATTTTCCTGGCTCAGCCTCCCGGGTAGCTGGGACTACAGACGCCCGCCACCTCGCCCGGCTCGTTTTTTTTTTTGTATTTTTAGTAGAGACGGGGTTTCACCGTGTTAGCCAGGATGGTCTCGATCTCCTGACCTCGTGATCCGCCCGTCTCGGCCTCCCAAAGTGCTGGGATTACAGGCTTGAGCCACCGCGCCCGGCCTTAGCATGTCTTTTAACCTCCTATATTTTTCATTTCTTTGTGACTGTAGGTTGCATTCCTTTTTTTTTTTTTTTTTTGAGACAGAGTGCCACTCTGTCACCCAGGCTGGAGTGCAGTGGCGCTGTCTCTGCGCACTGCAACCTCCACCTCCCAGTTCACCGATTCTCCTCCTCAGCCTACGGAATAGCTGGGACTACAGGTGCTTGCCACCACGCCCGGCTAATTTTTTTTTTTTTTTTTTTTTGTAGAGTCAGGGTTTTACCACGTTAGCCAAGTTGGCCTTGATCTTCTGACCTCATGATCCTTCTGCATCAGTCTCCCAAAGTATTGGGATTACAGGCGTGAGCCACCGCGCCCGGCCTGTAGGCTGCATTCTGAATAGTTTTGTCATTTCCGTGTAACAGTTCACTGACTCTGTTTATTTACTTCTTCCATTATGATTTTACTTGTGATGTTTTTCAATTCTTGTAGTTCTATTTGGTTATTTTTCAGATTTGCCCGTTTGTTTTTTTATATTCTCTCGAGCTTTACTAGTATTTTTGATTTGTTCCATCTTTTTCTCTTAATGTATTAAGCATATTTAATATTCTGTATTTGATAATTCTAATATCTGAAATTTTACTACAAATTTTGTTGTTTGTTTTCTCTGGCTCTTTCTAATAGTGCCTTATTTAATTAATTAATTAATTTATTTATTTAATTTTTTTTGAGACGGAGTCTTGCTCTGTCGTCCAGGCTGGAGTGCAGTGGCGTGATCTCCACTCACTACCAGCTCCACCTCCCAGGTTCACGCCATTCTCCTGCCTCAGCCTCCCAAGTAGCTGGGACTACAGGCGCCGGCCACCACGCCTGGCTAATGTATTTTTATATTTTTAGTAGAGACGGGGTTTCACAGCGTTAGTCAGGATGGTCTTGATCTCCTGACCTCGTGATCCACCCGCCTCAGCCTCCCAAAGTGCTGGGATTACAGACGTGAGCCACCGTGCCTGGCCTAGTGCCTTATTTAATTGTATTTGTTGTGATTTTTTTTTTTTTTTTTTGAATCATGAACTTCTTTTTTTAATTGGAACCCTGTGTGACTGTGGTAACTCTTTAGACTTGGGTTCACAGTGCATTCCTCCAGGGAAGGTTTTTTTATTTCTTTCTACTATGTGCTTGGAGTTAGGGATCTATGAACATAGGTTTTAACTTGAAATTCTCACCTCTTAAAAAAAATTTTAACTTTTATTTTAGATTCAGGGGGTATATGTTCAGGTTTGTTGCATGGGTATATTGTGTAATGCTGAGGTTTGGGGTATGAATGACCTTGTCACCCAGGTAGTGAACATAGTACGCAACAGTTAATTTTTTAACCCTTGCTCCCATCCCTCCCTCCCTGCTCTGTTAGTCCCAGTGTCTGTCTTTGCCATCTTTAAGTCCATGAGTGCCCAATGTTTAGTTCCCACTCATAAATGAGAACATGCAGTATTTGATTTCCTGTTCCTGTGTGTTAATTTGCTTAGAATAATGGCCTCCAGTTGCATCCATGTTGTCGCAAGTGACTTGATTTTATTCTCTTTTACAGCTGCATAATATTTCCTGGTATACGTGTGCCACATTTAGTTTGTCTGATCTACTATTGGGCATCTAGATTGCCTCTATGTTTTTGCTATTGTAAAGAGTGCTGCAATGAACATAAGAGTGCATGTGTCTTTTTGGCATAATAATTTATATTCTTTTGGATATGTACGTAGCATTGGGTTTGCTGGGCCAAATGGTAGTTCTGTTGTAAGTTCTTTGAGAAACCTCCATATTGCTTTCCACAGTGGGTGAAGTAATTTGCATTCCCACTAACAACGTATAAGCATTCCCTTTTTTGTTTTATGAGTTGGTGCTCCAGTGTCCGGTAGGTTTATATTTAGGATAGTTAAGTCTTTTTGTTGAATTGAACCCTTTATTGTAATGTAATGTCCTTCTTTGTGCTTTTTTTACTGTTAAAGTCTCTTTTATATGTTGTAAGAATTGCAACCCCTGTTCCTTTTTGTTTTTCATTTGCATGATAGATCTTTCTCCACCCCTTTACTTTGAGCCCATGGGTATTGTTATATGCGGGATGGGTCTCTTGAAGGCAACAGATAGATGGGTGTTTTTATTTTATTTTTTTTAAATCCAATTCAGCTCTATGCCTTTTAAGTGGGGCATTTAAACCATTTACATTCAAGATTAATATTGATATGTGAGGTTTTGATCCTATTGTGAAGTTGTTAGCTAGTCACTTTGTAGTTTCTATTGTGTGGTTGCTTTATAGGGTCTGTGAGCTGTGTGCTTAATTGTGTTTTTGTGGTGGGAGGTTATTTTTCTTTAATTTCCATGTTTAGAATTCCCTTAAGGATCTCTTGTAAGACTGGTCTAGTGGTAACGAATTATCTAGCGCTTGCTTGTCTGGAAAAGATTTCATTTCTTCTTTGCTTATGAAGCTTAGTTTGGCAGGATATTAAATTCTTGGTTGGAATTACTTTAAGAATGCTGAAAATAGGCCCCCAATCTTATACAGTTTCTCCTGAGAAGTCCACTGCTAGCCTGATGGAGTTTCCTCTGACCTTTTTCTCTGACTGCCTTTAAGATTTTCTCGTTAGCATTGACCTTGAATCGTTTTGTGATTTTTTTGTCTTGGTGATGTTTATTTTGTGTAGTATCTCACAGGTGTTCTCTGAATTTCTTGTAACTGGATGTCTACCTCTCTTGCAAGATGAGGGAAATTTTCTTTTTTTTTTTTTTTTTTTTTTTTTTTTTTTTTTTTGAGACGGAGTCTCGCTCTGTCGCCCAGGCTGGAGTGCAGTGGCGCGATCTCGGCTCACTGCAAGCTCCACCTCCCGGGTTCACGCCATTCTCCCGCCTCAGCCTCCAAGTAGCTGGGACTACAGGCGCCCGCCACCACACCCGGCTAGTTTTTTGTATTTTTAGTAGAGACGGGGTTTCACCATGTTAGCCAGGATGGTCTCGATCTCCTGACCTCGTGATCCACCCGCCTCGGCCTCCCAAAGTGCTGGGATTACAGGCTTGAGCCACCGCGCCCGGCGGGAAATTTTCTTGAATTATTCCCTCAAATATGTTTTCCAGGTTGTTTTCTTTTTCTCCATCTCAGGAATGCAAGCAATTAGTAGGTTTGGTTGCTTTACATAATCGCATATTTCTTAAAGACTTTGTTCCTTTTTTTGAATTCTTTTTTCTGTATTTTTATCTGACTAGATCAGTTCAAAAGATGAGTCTTCAAGCTCTGAAATTCTTTCTTCTGCTTAGTCCAGTCTATTGATAAATCTTTCCCTAATGTTTTGAAATTCCTTAAGTGAGTTTTCAATTCCAAAAGTTCTGATTGACTTCTTTTTAAGGTGTTTATTGCCTCGTTCATTTCTTAGAATGATTTACAAGTTTCTTTGTGTTGATTTTCAACCTTTTTTTGGATCCCAATGAGCTTCCTTGTAATTCATGCTTTGAATTCTTTATCCGTCATTTCTGAGTTTCCATTTTGGTTAGGGACCGTTGCTGGAGAGCTAGTGTGATTATCAAGTGGTGTCACTACATTCAGGTTTTTCGTTTGGCCAGAATTCTTACACTGGTTCCTTCTCATCTGGAAACACTGGCACTTTTGATTTTTGTAATTATTTTCATGCAGGTAAGATTTTTTCCTTTTTCTTTTCCTGTCCCTGTAATGTTTTTTTTCTTTCCCTTTCCCTTCCCCAACTCCGTAGGGGATATGATTGTAGAGAATGCCGGGTAGCATCTTTTGGCTTTGCTTCTATAGCCTTATATACTTCTTTGGACAGATTTTATATTGGGCTGTAGGTTTCGACCTACAAGCCAGTAGATGGCGCTTATGGGTAAGATCACTTAGCCAGCTGTAGCCAATGTGGCTAGCTATACACTTGATGCTTTTTTACAGGAAGAAACTCTCTGTTGCCTCAGGCATTGGGCTGATATGTGGAGTGCACAGTGGCCTGAGCTCCCTGCTCAGCCCCAGGGAAGTGGGAAGCAAGATGGGTGGGACCAGGCCACCTACAGTCCCCTGATGGCAGGCACAATCACTAACACTGAGGGAGAAGCCAGTGGGTAGCCATCAAGCACCCAGAGGTGGTCATAGGCATGGAGCTGGGAAACCTCCTTGGCCCCAAGTTCTCTGCACAGGCAGGGGTGGAGGCCTGAACTCTTAATGCAGGAGAGTGGGTGCTCCAGGTACCTGGAGATCTGCCTAGGTGCAGAGTGCAGAGGGCCCTGCTATACCACCATCTCTACACAGGAAGGATGGGGCGTCTCAGGCTGGCAATCCAGGCAAACGGGTCCTCTGACTGCCTGAAGCTATGCCCGGGAATGGGGCAAAGAGTGCCCTGCTTTACCATGGTCTTGGCATAGGGAGAGTAGGCTGGCTCAGCCTGCTGATCCAAGTGAATGGGTGCTCCAGTTGCCTGGAGATCTGCCTGGGCTTGAAGCAGAGAAGGTCCTGCTGCACCCCAACTTTTGATTTTTAGGACTATCCACATAGCATAGATGATCCAAGCCATGATGCCTTTGGTAAGGCCAAGAGGTTACTTTTCTTTGATGTCTGCCTTTGAAGGTGTTTTTTAATGTTTGAATTTACCCTTTTCCTGATGTTATTGTCCTTCTTGGGCCCTGTCTTTCTCTGATGGTGTCTTACCTGACTTCAGAGGCCTAAACTTTTTTCTCAATCCTTTCTAACTCTAGGTTACTAGGATTCTTATATGCCCCAGGAGTATCTGGAAGCTTCATTACTTGCTTTTCTGCTTATTGCCTTGATTCATTTTCATTCTTTTTTTTTTTTTTTGATATGGGGTCTCATTCTGTTATCCAGGCTGTTGTGCAGTAATGTGATCACAGCTCACTGCATGCAGCCTCAACCACCCAGGGTCAGGGGATCCTCAACCTCCTGTGTAGCTGGAACTATAGGTATACACCACCACACCTGGCTACTTTTTTGTTTTGTTTTGTTTGGAGAGACAGGGTTTTGTCATGTTTTTCAGGCTACTCTTGAACTCCTGGGCTCAAGTGATCTGCCTGCCTCGGCCTCCCAAAGTGCTGGGATTACAGGTATGAGTTATTGCGCCTAGCCCATTTTCATTCTTTATATGAGATGTTTAAAATGGAAATGTTTTAAGATCTCTAGCCCAGCATATTCTCATATCCCAGAGAGTGGGAATCCTCTTGGAAAATTTTCAAAAGAATAATTTCTAAAGCCCACCCCACACCTACATGTCAGAATCTCTAAGGTGCAGGGCCTGTGGGTATGTTTAAAAGCCTCCTAGATAATTCTGATGCATTACAAGTTTGAGAACCACCGACATAGAAAAAGTCAATTATTTCTTCATGTAAACTTAGATAATTAAATAATAAAACCTAATGCTATTGAAGATAAGGTAACATATATTGTAAGCGTGCACTAATTCTAGCTGTTAGTATTAATATTGTTATGTGCTAGGCTCCATTCTAAGTCCTTCACATATCTTGTCATTTATTATTCACAAGAATCCTATAGCTACCACTTGTATTCCCATTTTAGAGATTAGCAAATCAAAGCACAGAGAAATTAAATTATTCAAGTTTATATAGCTAGTGGGTAGCAGAATTGTTACTTGAATCCAAGTAGTCATTCTAATTCCAGAGCATGTAATCTTAACCCACCATCTTTACAGTCTTCCAGGTAATTCACAGAGTTAATTTTATTGATTCCCAAAGGGTTTGTAACATTACAGAATGTAGCAAGAAAAATATATTTGGATAAATTATGTATGTATGTTGATTTCATGTAGGTATCGAGGAAGCAGAATAACAAAGTAGAAATCGCCTCAGTTTAGTCAGATAGACTTAGGCATTAATCTCTCCTCAACTGCTTGTTACTATGTAGCTATGAGAAAGTAAATTATCACAGAGCTTTTATTCTTTTGTTGGTAAAGGAGGGTAATTATTTTTACTTCACGGTGTTTTTGAAGAAATAGCATAAAATATAACCTGTAATATATTGCTTTGCACACAGTAGATAGCTAGTATCAGAACTTAAGGAATCCTCTAAGGAAGTTATGTTGGCTTCTCAGCAGGAGATTGTAGTAAGCCTTAGTTTAGGACGTTGTTGATGGAACAGCTGATGGGTACTGGTTGATGGTGCTGGTGGGGGCCAATGCTGACTGTCAGTGTTGAGAATCTACCAAGTGCCAAGCATCGTCCTAGGCTCTGGAGATAAAACAGTGAGTGAGACATAGTCTTACTGCTTTCAAGAAGCTTGCAGTTCACTTATCTATATAATCAGACAGATATATATGCAATTACTTTCTTTGCTAGATGCTAGGACACATAGGAGGGGGTTACTCAGCCAAACCATTGCAGATGAGGAATGACTTTCTAGAGGGAAGAGGATGAGAATGTGAGGGATTAGATTAGTAAGTCCAGATAGGAGGAAAAGTAAAGGTTGGCAGAAATTTGTCATTACTATAAAGGTGTTCCATTCATCCAACATTTATGAAAATATCAGGGATCTTAGGAAACTTTTATCAGTTCACTGTTAGAATATTAAGAGCCTACTTTTAGGTTTAGTCTTTACTAAAGCAGACAGTTTTTCAAAGTAAAATAAAAATGGCACTATTTATATGTAATACTGAATTTTCTGTCAAATAGCACTTTTTGGAGTCTACGTGCTTGTTATTTGGTAGTATTGTCACATTAGGTTATACATCAGAGGAAGAGAGAAGAAGAGAAACAGAGGAACAGTAACCTTCAGAGGATGGAAATGATGATTTGTATGTGGGGTGAATTTCATCATGCACTGTGTCTGCTATTTGCACATTTCCCTTTTCCTATCATCCTTTTTCACGTATGATGGAAAATAATTTGTTACATAGTTACCATAGTACATAGTTTTAATTTGATACCATTTGTTGCTCTTGTATGGGTTTGATGGTTCAGATTTCTTTTCATCTTTCTCTAATGCTCCCAATAAAATAGCATATTAAAAATGCAAGGGAAAGACCATTTCTTTTGGCAAAACCGGGAAAAGTGAAAGGGAATGAATAAAAAATTTCTTGGAAGGGGAGGAATGTGAGTCTAGGGGAAGGAAGATGATGTTGTAACAGATAAAATGATACTGGGGATTACAGGAAAATGAATGAAATTGGTCTTGAAAAATACCCCCAAAGCAGAGGCAGTAGTTCTGCATGTTTTGGTAACCTGATGAGTGTGACTTGATGTAAGAGTACACTTTTGATCTCCTACTTGTATATCTATATGACACCTACCTATAAGTACTGTAGTTTTTTATATGTACTATAGTCCTGCTCAAGACGTGAGCAGTCTCTGACTAGAACTGGGGAAAGTGGAGCAGCAGTTAGTGTGGGTATTTGGAAACATTGGAAAACAGTTGTTAGGGGACTTAAGCTCTTAATCCCTGAGGATTTAGCAGAGGCTAGAAAGAGGAAGGGAAAAATGAAATCAAGTTAGTAAAAAATTGATTCTGAAAATAATACTTTGGAAAGTTTACAAAATGAGGTTGAAATTGTGAACATAGACATGTTTACTGTGATGACAAATCTTAGTATACTAGGAGTAGCCAAAACCTTGAATGGAGAGATGCAGTTTTAGACACCACCCCTCAAAAACAGAGTTTATAATACTGTCCTACAAACTTACCATCAAATACTTGTTTGCATCTTTATGGTATGAAGTTGGGGAGGATGGTAGAAATGTTGAATGTAAAAGCGTGTTGCTCCAATGACTGTGGTGTTGTTGGGGTATGCTGAATTTCAGGGCCCTTTGAGAGAGAAGTATTCATGCCTCATTGGGGTTTAAATTTTAGCAGACTCTTCACTATCTTTGGGCACTTTTTTCTAAGAGTTTGTTGTTATTGTTTTGGCAGGTACAAAAATGCTTCCCGAAACTGAACGTTATGATCTCTCCACCTCAACTTCTGCTGGTTTCCTTTTACCTCTATCCATTTTCTCTCTTTTTCACTTGTTCTTCCAGCTGTAACTGTCTCCCTCTTTAAATATTGCAGTGCTTCCATAGGAATCCATTCTGTTCTCTTTCTGCACACGTTCTGTTGGTCATCTCATACACTGCACTATCATCAATGTGTTAGTGATTCCGGAATCCTTTATATTCTACCTCTTTGAAAGCCATCTGAACATATCTTCTTGGGTGTCCTGTTGCCACCTCATGATTAATGTGTATGCAACTGAGTTCATCAGCGTCTCCCTCAGACATCTGTTATCTCCCATAAACTCAGGCCTGGCTAAATGGCATTAATGAGTCCCCCATGCCAGGAACCTTGGTGTTCATAGGAGCTTATTTGGAGAATATAAACAAAATTTTATGCTTCATCACAGTACCTGTATTGTATTTAATACCAAAAAAAAAAAAAAAAAAAAAAAAAACTGGAGCCAATCTGAAGTCCTAATCACTGCATTTCTTAAAAACTGTGATACACACACATGCACACACACAGAAATATTTTACAGACAGTAAAATCTCTGTGGAATATTTAATGACATGAGAAGGGACATACGTAAACTTAGTGAAAAAAAGATGCTCTTAAGCAATATATTCACTATGATTCCATAATTATTAAAATAAAACTATATATATAGATATTTATAGAAAGAATGCATATGCAGATATTCACTTTAATTCTAGATAGTACAGCTGTGAGTGATTTTAATTTTATTTTTATTTACCTGTGTTTTCCAACGTTGCGTAGTAAAAATGAATTACTTTTGTAATTCACACAAGCGGACAATTTGGCCTCCCTTTTTTACTCCCAACACTTGTTGAAATAGTTTAATATCTTCATCACTCCAACTATTGCTGCTTAGTTCAACTACTCATTATATCCGGATGAGACACAGCACCCTGTTGACTTTGCTGCTCAGCTACCGAGCTCCCTTCCTGAAAATCCTAGTTGATGCAGTTCTTCACTTGTATAACTGTTCCAATTAGGTGGCTGTATTTTAAATCTCAAAAACCATCAAGAACAGAGGAAATTGTGAATGTTGTTCCTTGTAACTAGTTTACCATCTGGTCTGAAGACCTTCAGCTGATGGAATTCTGCCAACTCAAGATTTAATTTAATATATTCGCCTACCTTAACCAAGTCACTTTTAACCAGAGCATGGATAGTTATGCAGATTTGGGGTGAGGAGAGGTGAAGGAAGGGAGGGAGAGAAAATGTGATTTGAACTCAGGCCTTTACAAATCTATGCTCATTCCTTCTGTTCTTCCTCTACAAACTGCCGTACTTTGTCCTTGCTGGGTGTATGTTCCCTCCTCCTATATTCAATAGACAGTTCATTGTTTTTTTGAGCATTTAGCCAGTAAGAACAAATAGGCAGATAATGAAAATCCATCCATTTTAGTGCCAGTTATTCTATCAGCAGATCCTATTAGGAGTATTTATTGAAGCATGTCATGCTAATAGTCCCAGAGTATAATTATACTTGCAGATTTTTCTTGCTTTCAGAGAGTTTGTAATATGTTCCAGATGGTTAAATAGGAAAGAGCAGACAATTTATACTGTCTTTTCACTTATGATTAAAAATTTGATGTTACTTACTACTTATGTTACCATTATTGCTTTGTTGGATTTTTACATGAGAGGAATTTAAACAAAATGTGTGATTTTTAAAACTCTTCTGCTATAGTCAACAATTAACAGGACTTGTCATAGATTCTTTCACCTTATTGTTTAATTGCTTCTATTTAGGCATCATTAAAATGATATAATTTTGTCTTAAGTAGTAATTCTTTTTTTTTTTTTTTTTTTTTTTTTGAGACGGAGTCTCGCTCTGTTGCCCAGGCTAGAGTGCAGTGGCCGGATCTCAGCTCACTGCAAGCTCCGCCTCCTGGGTTCACGCCATTCTCCGGCCTCAGCCTCCCGAGTAGCTGGGACTACAGGCGCCCGCGACCTCGCCCGGCTACTTTTTTGTATTTCTTAGTAGAGACGGGGTTTCACCGTGTTAGCCAGGATGGTCTCGATCTCCTGACCTCGTGATCCACCCGTCTCGGCCTCCCAAAGTGCTGGGATTACAGGCTTGAGCCACCGCGCCCGGCCTTAAGTAGTAATTCTTTTATGCATGTAGCCTTTATTCTTGGAAAGTATTCACTTGGGTTTGTTTTAGACTTAAAATTAAATGGTGAACCTTCTTGTGAAAGCTTACATGAAACTGAAAAAGAGTAATTTTCCAAACTGTTGAAGATTCTTTGACCTTTTCCCACAAACTATCAATAATATGGCCTTAGATTCAAAATTAGTGAATCTACTACCAATAGTAGGAGTGATGATTTCTCATCGATTCATTCATACTCTCTTGACTACCCTTATCTGACTAATCAACTACTTATTTTGAAAGGCAGCTTACCAAACATTGTGAATATAACCTGTGAACTCAGTTTAGAACAGTTAATGGATCAAAGGGGTCCAGACCCAGAACCCTTGGCTTCATTATGACCTTGAGTTAACCAATAAACTGACTGGTTGGTTAACTTGGAGAAATATGTTATTTTTCAGTAAGAGATAGAATACTCAAGGTGTAATCATTTGGTCGGGGCAGGGGGACAGATTGGTTTTGATCCTTAGACTACCATTCTCTGTCCTTGAAGTTCTCTTCCAGACTTCTTACAAACAAGAAAACAAGCCAAATATTATAAAAATAATTATAGAATTACAAAGATAATTATAAACTTATATTTTTGGTGATAAATAATAGAGATTATTCCCAAAGGGTTTTTTGAGGGAGATAAAGGGAGTAGTTTGATCCAGCAAGATTTACTTCCTATAAATTGCCTTTAAGAATCTTTGTTCTTTTTCAGATTTTCTTGTTCTTCTTTAACCTGCCACATCCTACCTCTTCCTGACTTTCTCTCCCCAAAACAGCCTACCCTCTCAGCCTTTTCAGACTCCTCAGTCCTTCCTCTTACTTACTGTACAGAATTCTTTCCAGGCCGGGCGCGGTGCACCTGTAATCCCAGCACTTTGGGAGGCCGAGGTGCGCAGATCACCTGAGGTCAGGAGTTCAAGACCAGCGTAAACATGGAGAAACCCCATCTCTACTAAAAATACAAAATTGACTGGGCATGGTGGTGCATGCCTGTAATCCCAGCTACTCGGGAGACTGAAGCAGGAGAATTGCTTGAACCTAGGAGGTGGAGGTTGCGGTGAGCCGAGATTGCGCCATTGCTCTCCAGCCTGGGCAACAAGAGTGAAACTCCATATCAAGAAAACAAAAAAAATTCTTTCCAGTTTTTCCAGGTAAAATTCTTATCCCTTCTACAAAATTTAAATTCCTTATCAGCAAGATCAAAGCCCAAACTAGGACTAAGAAAAGCATACTTTTGGGGAGACTCAGTTCATCTTGCAATAATAAACTGGCAATAATTTCAGATTTCTATTTTCATGACTATTGCCAAATTTTATATAATTTGGTTTGTTCAGCTTTTACAGCGAACCTCATGTTCAAATTATTATTAACTATTCAATATTGGCTGGGCGCGGTGGCTCACGCCTGTAATCCCAACACTTTGGGAGGCCAAGGCGGATGGACCACCTGAGGTCAGGAGTTCGAGACCAGCCTGACCAACATGGAGAAACCCCGTCTCTACTAAAAATACAAAAATTAGCCAGGCGTGGTGGTGCATGCCTGTAATCTCAGCTACTTGGGAAGGCTGAGGCAGGAGAATCGCTTGAACCTGGGAGGCGGAGGTTTTAGTGAGCCAAGATCACACCATTGTACTCCAGCCTGGGCAACAAGAGCGAAACTCTGTCTCAAAAACAAAACAAAACAAAATTATTCAATGTTATGAGTCTTTCTGGGAATATGCAATACAATATAGGCAAATTTTATTCTTATTTTTGTTGTGTGTTTTTAAAGTGTTCTGTATTTTCACTTGTGCACATGTATAAAAATTTGATTTTATACAGATGTCTTAAGATGGGATTAATTTTTTAAAGAATGATTCACAGAATTTCATTGAATGGAATATTGTAGCTTTAGATATAAAGAATGGAATTCGACTTATAAAAGTTTAGGATATGCAGGACCTTTCTACACTATTTAAGAATTGCGTGTATGTGATGAAATTTAAGCTAATTAGGGAAAATATCTTTCTGGGTTAGTGGTAAGAGATAATAACAGGATATTTGAAAAGAAATGCTACTTTGAATTTATGATACCATGTTTCTTCTTGTTAACTAAGCTAGAAATTTTTCCTTATTCCTTCTTTGGAGTATCCCAGCCCTCTTATCTACCCTGCTTTCGTCATGGGAAGAGTTGTTAACTGTGATTCTCATGATCTTGTGTGGTATGTGGGGGGTGGGGAGGAGTTCCCTTATTCACCTGGCCCTTTTCCTGGAATATGGCATGTGAAATGCCTTGTCTTGTTGAAACATTTAGAAAATTACAGTAATGGCACTTCAGTCCTCATCTTTCCTGAGGCTTCCTTTGTCCCCTTAATATATATCTGGTATATTTTAAATCTCTTGATTTTTTTTGTTTTCCCTTTGAACACTTGAACCATGGCACTTCAGTGTTTAACTGAACATTGATATTGTCTAGAATTTTTTGTGTATGTGTATGTTCAGGCGGCTTGCTTTCTTTCTTTCTTTTCTGAGATGGAGTTTTGCTCCATCTCAAGGCTGGAGTACAGTGGTGCGATCTTGGCTCACTGCAACCTCCACCTCCTGGGTTCAAGTGATTCTTCTGCCTCAGCCTCCTGAGTAGCTGGGATTACAAGCGCCTGCCACCACGCCCAGCTAATTATTTGTATTTTTAGTAGAGACAGGGTTTCACCATGTTGACCAGGCTGGTCTCGAACTCCAGACCTCAGGTGATCCACCCACCTCGGCCTCCCAAAGTCCTGGGATTACAGGCATGAGCTACTACGCCCAGCCATTCAGGCAGCTTTCTAAGCAGAGCTCATGAATTTGAATCCCCTGTCTAATTTGTACCTAATCTCTGTCTTTCTGTATCCTAGAAAGGATTAGGTCTAATTTGTACCTAATATCTGTCTTTCTGTAGCCTAGGAGGCTTTGTTAGGAATTGGTATATGCCTTTGTCTCATTTCCCCAAACCTAATGTTTGACCTTATACTGTTAGCTGACTGTCAAGTTCTGTTCACAGAGTGACACCTCTAGTCCCCTTGTGTTTTGACATGTTAACTGTGTGAGAGGAAAATGCTCAGACACTCCTGGGAAATCAGGCTGCATCCACTTACATATCCAGCAAAATAGATGATGAATATAGGAGAAGGAGAACCATACAGCAGTTTGGTTTAATGCACACTGACCTCCAATATAGCCAGTTAGTATATAGGAATTTGGCCTAAATAAGAACTGGTGTTTTTTTTTCCCCCTTCTGAGGAGGAGCAGTTGTAGCCACAATGGTAAAAAATAGTTTATTCTCATATACCACTGTTTCTCAACAACACCACTGTTGACTTTGGGGTCAGATAATTCTTTGTTGTGGGGACTGTACTATATGCATTGTAAGATGTTCAGCAGCATCTGTTATCTACCTAGTAGACATCTGTAGCACTCTCCACCCTGAGTTGTGATAACAAAAAATGCCTCCAAACATTACCAGTGTTTCCTGGGAGGTAAGACAGCCCCAGTTAATAACTACCGCCCTATACTTATGATTGTATCTTTGTACTTTTGATTATATGGTGAAGACAAATTCTTAGAAGGTAGATTGTGCCTTGTAATTATTTTGGTAACTCCAGAAGGATATACCAATTTCTATTTCAAAAACAATATAAGACATTATATATTTCCCTAGACCCTTACCAATGCTGGATTTTGTCAGTTTTTTTAGTCCTTTGCCGTTTTGATAGATGAGTAATTATATTGCCATAATTTTAATTCAAATAGTTATTAATAAAGTTGGATATATTTGAATTTTTATTGTCCATTTGCAGATCATCTTTTGTGCATTGCTTGCTTTTGTCCTTTGCTTATTTTTCTGGGGATATTAATTTGGTCATTTGTGGTTTCTCCTAGTAGGTTGAATTTATTGAGGTGTCACATAGATACTCAATAGATTTTTAAGTTGAATGTAGATACTCAATAGATTTTTCTTTCTCTAAAGAAAGAGGGTATGTATGTGTTGCATGTGTTTGTGCCTGACCATGTGTACACATGTACATATGTTCATGTGTATATATATATTCATGGGCACAGAAGAGCAGAGGGCCAGAGTCTGAACTGTATGTCCACATTTACCAGGTATTACAAGGATATTGAGAAGAAGTGGAGGACAACCAGTATACTTTTCTTAGAATATATCTGAAAGGTCGGCCGGGCGCGGTGGCTCAAGCCTGTAATCCCAGCACTTTGGGAGGCCGAGGCGGGTGGATCACAAGGTCAGGAGATCGAGACTATCCTGGCTAACATGGTGAAACCCCGTCTCTACTAAAAATACAAAAAACTAGCCGGGCGCGGTAGCGGGAGCCTGTAGTCCCAGCTACTTGGGAGGCTGAGGCGGGAGAATGGCGTGAACCAGGGGGGCGGAGCTTGCAGTGAGCCGAGATCGCGCCACTGCACTCCAGCCTGGGAGACACAGTGAGACTCCGTCTCAAAAAAAAAAAAAAAAAAAAAGAATATATCTGAAAGGTCAAAGAGAAAAGGGACTTTAATTTGATAGGAAGTTCACCTCAAATCTCCCTAGCCAAATTCTGTAAGGTCAAACAAGTGATGAATATTCAAAGGACCAAAAGAAGTTAGAGGTAGAAATTCAGAGAAGTGATATAGTAAGGGTATGAGAATGGGAGGCTTAAATTTCATAGCATTGTCTAAGTAATGTGGTATGTGGGAGAGCTAAGTATAGATTGGTGAGAGAGCCCAGCTTATATGGATTACCTATGGAATTTTTTTACTTTCTCATTTTTATCAGGGGATTTATCTTCTTCACTGTTCTTGGATATCATCTAATTTTCTTTTTCTGGGCTCCAGATCTCTGTCTTTGTCTTTGAAAGGATCTTTGCCCTCTTCTTTCAGAGCACATACAAAGATAGTAATAAATATATATCTAGGGCAAAAGTTCTCATCATATGGTCTGCACACCCCTCGGAGGGTCTGTATTAGGCTGCTTGGGCTGCCATAGCAGAATACCACAGACTGGGTGGTTTAAACAACAGAAATTTATTTTCTCACAGTTCTGGAAACTGAAAGACCAAGATCAAGATACCATCAGGGTTGGTTTCTGGTGAGGCCTCTCTGTATTTGGCTGCCATCTTCTTGTATCCCTACATTACCTTTCCTCTGTGCCTGTGCACTCCTGGTGTCTCTTTCTCCTCTTATAAGGACACCAGTCTTATTGGACTGGGGCTCCACCCTTAGGACTTCATTTAACCTTAGTTACCTCCTTACTAGGCCTATCTCCAAGTACAGTCACTCTAGGGGTTAGGACTTCAACATATGAACTTGAGAGGGGGACACAATTCAGTCTATAACAGAGCCCCTAAGACCTTTTCATGGAGTCCACAACATCAAAATTGTTTTATTAATAATATTAAGATGTTGTGTTCCTTTTCTATTGTATAGACATTCTCACCAATAGTGCAAAAGTAATGGAGGGTAAAATTGATGCCTTCTCATAAACTGAGGCTGTAGTACCCAATTGTATTCTTGGTTATTATTTTTTTTGTTACTATATAATTGCAGTAAAGAAAAAAAATGGGTTATTAAAGGGCTATTCTCAGTTTTAATTTATAATACAATAAATATTGGTAACTCATATTAATTAAACCTCTTTGAGTCCTTGATAATTTTTAAAAGTATAAAGGGATCCGTAAACCAAAAACATTTAAGAACTGATGATCTATGGGAAAGAAGGGGCTATTAATCAAGTAAATTTTTCTATTTTCTATTCTTGGTTCATAAGGCAAATAGTTCTGTCGTAATCAGAGATAATAAGCTTTTATTTTTAGAAAGTAGACAGATTACATTTCTGTATTTATCTTCAATAAAAGCAAAAAGTTTTGAATGTCTGCATATTCAATTTTCAATAGATTCTCTGCCCCTGTTCTTTCTGCCTATCAACCCTGCTTCCCCCACCAGCTTTGGTCCTTGCTTCTGGTGAGAAGAGGCAAGGTAGTTTTTCTTAAGTCTGGTCCATTGCTTGTTGTTCAAATGCTACTGTTTTGTTGATGAATGGCAGATACAATTCCTTTCTTAGGGAAGTTGCTGCTAAATGGTGAAACAACATATACCGATGCAAGATATTACTCTACATATTAATATAGAATATTTTGAACAGAATATTTTCCAGGAAGTAAAATGACATTTCTTATAAATGGGTATTGAGCAGACTCTTGGGGTGGATGCATGAATTGACAGAGAAGAGAGGAGGAGGAGAAAGAGTATGTATAGAGAAGGGTTTGACAAACTTTTACTGTAAAGGACCAGATAGTAAATGCTGTAGACATTGCCAACCATACGGGAGCTACTGGACTCAGCTGGTGTAGTGTGAAAGCAGCCATAGACAATAAGTCATAAACAAATGAGTGTGAGTGTATTCCAACAAAACTTTGTTTATGGACATTGAAATTGAATTTCATGTAATTGTGTTGTGTCATGAAATATTATTCTTCTTTTGATTTTTTTCAACCATTTAAAAAATGTAAAAACTGGCCAGATGTGGTGGTACACACCTGTAATCCCCATTACTCAGGAGGCTGAGGCACGAGAATTGCTTGATCCCTTGAGGTGGGAGTAGCAGTGAGCCAAGATCGCACCACTGCACTCCAGCCTGGGTGACAGAGCGAGACTCTGTCTCAAAAAAAAAAAAAAAAAAAAAAGTGAAAACCATTCTTAGCTCACAGGCCGTACGGAAACAGGTGGTGAACCTGATTTAGCCTGAGAAACCATAGTTTGCTGACCGTGGTATAGAAGATTAAGAAGATTAGCAATTCTAAGAACCAAGAACCAAATGAGAGATGAGTGCCATTTGTGTCTGAAGGCTAGAAGATGCCTGCCATATTGATATCAGACAAGGTTGAAAGAAAGCTGAGAATGTGTTCATGGCCACATGAACTGGGCATTTTAAAATTTTGTTGCTCTTTTCAGGGAACTAACTTTTGCTTTGTTAATTTTTTCTACTGTTTTATTTCTTTCACTGATGTCTGCATTTAGATTATCTTCTTTCTTTTACTTCCTTTGGGTTTACTTTGCTCTTTTCTTCCTAGCTTCTTAAGATAGAACCTTGAAATCTATTTCCCTCTAAAGGAGACATTTAAAGCTATAAAATCTTCTTCCTCCCCTCTAAACACTGCCTTCTCTGTGTTCTCCAGATGTTTATATGTATTTTTATTTACACTTTTCATTACATTCCATTTGAAATAATTCAGTGTTTTCTGGGTTGTTTTTTTCCTCCATGGATTATTTAGAAGTGTGTTGGCTTTAAACATTTGAAGTTTTGGAGTTTTTCTAAACACTTACTGGTTTTTAATTTATTTCAGTTGTGTACAAACAACACACTCTGAGAAGTTTAATCCTTTTAAATTTATTTTGATTTATCAGCATAAGTCATATCAGTCTTGGTGAAATTACATGTACTCAAAAAGAATGTATTCTATAGTTGTTCGATATAGTGTTCTAAAAATGCCACTTAGGTTGAGGTGGCTGATCAGATCTACCGTGTCTTTATTGATTTTTGTTTTAGAGGGGTCTGGTTCTTCTATCAAATGCTAAGAGAGGGACATTAAAATCTTCAGCTGTAGCAATGTGTATGTTTTTCTCTAATTTAGTCACTTTTTCCTCATGTATGTTTAAGCTCTGTCATTGCCGGTTGTGATAATGAGAGACCTTGAATGCAAGGTAGCAAGAGTGGGAATTCTTCATGGAAAGGCACTGTTGGGTGGTGACTAGGAGTGTGACATTGTGACGTGGGATGTGGGGACTTGTTCAGCAGGATATACCACATAGGCAGACCAGGGATAGTAGTTAGACATGCTGCTAAAGTGCTTCAGACTTGGATTGCTAACAGTATGGAGTATAATGATTTAAAAATAATGAATGTGATGCTGTTCTGATAAACATTGGAGAGAAAGAATCAGCAGGAGATTTTAATGGATTGAATATAGGAAAAGCAAGGAGAGCTGACTGAAGCAGTTCTAAGGACCAAGAGAGCTGGGAAAGTGGTGGTATGGTTGCTGGTGATAGCAGTGTATTTAGCAGTGACTTTAAGTGGTAGAGATGAGGATTTTCTTTTTGACCTAATAAATTTTGGATGTTACCTTGATATCTAAATATAGGCATCATTTTGTTAATAGTGAGAATTTCAAGATTGGTAAAAGAGGATAAGAGTTTCTACTGGGTTTTCATTGCATGCATACTATGAAATAATTGATTTCTGAATAATTGTGGGGTTAAGATTTTATATGTGGTCTTAGCTCAGATATTCCCCTAATGTATAAACTCTTCTTAATCACTCTTCTAAAGTATCTCTCCTAGTCAGTCTCTACTTCATTATTCTGTTTTCTTTTCCTCCTACTAGAATGTAAGCTAAAGGAGAGTGGGGCCTTCAACTCTTTTGTTCACTGCTATATCCCTAGCACTTGGTACAAGATAAATAAGCCTGTCACATATTAGGCTTTTAATATTTGAGAATTGAATGACTGCCTGTTAGAAAAGAGAAAATATGTATACTGAGTAAAAGAAATAAAAAGCACATGTTTTATAATTTGATTTTAAAATACCTTACTAATGTTTAATACCTTTTTTTTTTGTTTTTTGTTTTTTGCTTTTTGTTTTTCTTTTTTAAGTTAAGGCTAGGTCTCTGTTTATCATTCCTTGCCCCCTACCCCCACTACTGTGCATGTCACCATATGGAAAGTGATGGTTACATGTGATATAAATTAGCACACTTTGTTATATAATTAAACTTTGCATCCCCCAAAAATGGAATTACTTATTAAAATTTCTAAGTACATATGCTGGTCAGTACTCTACTTTAAAGGTAATATGTAATTTAGAAATATGATAAAAATAAATCTAAATACTTGGAAACAGATAGTTTTACTGTTAACTTTAGTAGCTGTTCTTTGCTATCCTTAAGGGGTACAAAGAACTGGTAAGACTGTCGTTGTCAGTTAACAGTGTGGTAGAGTAGATAGAACCTGCACATAGAAAAAATTAGTAATGCAAACAGTTATCTGATAAAGTATATGCCAGTTTTAACTGTCACCTAAAGAGATTTAATATTTACCTTTTCTTGGGCCTTAGTAGAATGCCATCTTGTAATACATATAAAACCTATATTGGAAATTAAAATCCTATCTGAGTATCCTGTCATAATGTTTTGGAGATTTAGAACAACTTGGTTTTGATGGTCCTCAGTAGAAGCTTTTTGATTAAGTAGAGTTGTTCTTTAGGAAAGAACTAAACACTTATAGTTTAGGTGTTAGGTTTAATTTTTAGCTTTTTGAGTGTGGATTTTCTCTGACATCTTGTTTTCTCTTGCCTTGTGGCAAATACAGAGAGAAATTGTGTTGCAGAATGATGATACAAAAATGCTCTTCCTCCTAGTAGTAGAAGCTAATCTAGCAGTTGTACTAATTGTGCTTTAGTTTTCCTCCCTCCCTCTATTCTCACCTTCAAATCTGTGCCTAATTCCTTATATTAATGATCTGGGAGGCCGGGCACGGTAGCTCACACCTGTAATCCCAGCACTTTGGGAGGCCGAGGCGGGTAGAGGACCTGAGGTCAAGAGTTCGAGACCAGCTTGGCCAACATGTTGAAACCCTGTCTCTACTAAAAACACAAAAATTAACTGGGTGTGGTGGCGGGTTCCTATAACCCCAGCTACTCGGGAGGCCAAGGCAGGAGAATTGCTTGAACCTGGGAGGCAGAGGTTGCAGTGAGCTGAGATTACGCCATTGCACTCTAGCCTGGGTAACAAAAGCAAAACTCCATCTCAGAAAAAAAAAATCTGGTATGTACCCCACCCCATGCCATTATTCTGAAGCTCATGGGTTTGCATAGAAAAATTTGTAATGTTCTTTGACCAGTTTAATGATCAGAGCTTATTCTCTTTGAGCTTTTAACTATGTTAGGATTGTTGAGTTAGAGCAGTTCATTAATTCCATACATTAATTTTTTTTAATATTGTGTATCTACTCTGCTCCAGATTAAAAATACCTACGTGGAGCTTACAGTTGAGTGAGAGAGATACGCAATAAACACATAATGATACAACAAATATGTAAATAAAAATAGTGGAAAAAATGTTGTGAAGAAAAAGTAGAAAATGTCATGAAAGTACATGGAGGCTCATTTAGATTACTGGGTTAAGAGAAGTAGAATTTTAGCTGAAGTTTGAAGAATGAATAGGAATTGGATAGATGAAGAAGGTATGAGGGATTATTCACAGCAGGTAATATATTGTAGGTAAGGCCATAGAATAAGGAAGAAAGACTGGGGAATAGGAGAAACTTTTAATAAAGACCAATGTGGTTAAAGCATAGTATGCTTTGGGGAGAGTGGCTATGCTGTGAGTTTTGGATTTTATCATAAGTGAGATAAAACCCTGTGGAAGGGGTGTGTAAGCAGGAATAGGATCCTGGATTTGTGTGTGTGCAGGGGAATAGATAAGGTGGGGCTTGATGATTGAATATATAAGGTGTGATAGTGTAAAACTTTAAAGGGTGGTGATATCTGGGATTTGGGTAGCAGCGATTGAATGGATATGAAGGTACCTTTTTGTGGATGGGGAAAAGTAAAGGAGAGTGGAGGAATTTAGTTTAGAACTTAATAAATAGGCAAATGCTTGCAGGCACTTATAATAGAGCATTGAAAAAAGTAGCAACACTCTTTTGAGAATAGTTTGTCTTCAAAATAGATGTGTTTATACTGTACCCAGAATTAGTAATATTGAAATCTACTAGTGCTTTCCTCTTTAACATGAATATAATGATGCATGTAAGAGTCATGAATATTTTAGATTTAGTAGTTGATACACAGACTTTTAAACACCCAGTTTATAAAAGTTTATAATCTACCTTTTTTCAAAAGGAACAAGAAGTAAAAATTAAGATATAACAAAATACTCTGGGTTGACTTCTTACTGTACTGTTTGGGTTTTTTGGGTTTTTTTTACACTTTATCATTAAACTTAGAATGTAAACTTTAATCTCTTCCTAGAAACATTGAGATTTGGGGGAAAAAAAAAAGATACCTAATATCTCCTGAATATATGTTATTGAAACAGGAGGATATAATGAATAATTAAAGGAATGTGTGAAACCCAAGTCAGGGAAAAGCTAAGGGAAAACATGATGCTGCCATCATTTATTAGAAAGGTGGCTGCCAAGTAGAAGACAAATTAGACTAAATTAAATTTAGTTGGCTGTAGTCTGGTTATTATTAATCAAACACTTTCATGTTGTTTATCATGTGCCAGACACTGTTTTAAGTAACTTAAAAATATTAAATCTTTACTTTCTGAATAATTCTTGACTAGGTACAAGTGTTATCCCACTTTTTGTAGATGAGGAAATGGAGGCATGGAAAGATTAAGGTCAAAAAGCTGTAAATGGAGTTGGACTCCAGAATCTATACTTTTAATCTTAATGCTATACTGTCTTGGTTATAAGAAGGGAATGTGGTTACCTGTAGGCAGATGTGGATAACTGAAGCTGTTTATTTATTTCACTGGTGTGAAGTTTTATTGTATCAATATACCAGATTCTATTATTGATGGGCATTTGAGTTGTTCCTATTTTTTCCTCTTATAAACTTTGTTAGCATGAACATTGTTCTTCATATGTCTTGTTGCACATATCCAAGAGACTTTCTCTGAGGTGGTGGTTCTCTTTATTACTGGTCCACTGGTGGAATTCTTGCCACTTACTAACAGTGCTCAGATATATATATATATATATTTTTTTTTTTGAGACGGAGTCTCGCTCTGTCACCCAGGCTGGAGTGCAGTGGCCGGATCTCAGCTCACTGCAAGCTCCGCCTCCCGGGTTCACGCCATTCTCCTGCCTCAGCCTCCCGAGTAGCTGGGACTACAGGCGCCTGCCACCTCGCCCGGCTAAGTTTTTTTTGTATTTTTTAGTAGAGACGGGGTTTCACTGTGTTAGCCAGGATGGTCTCGATCTCCTGACCTCGTGATCCGCCCGTCTCGGCCTCCCAAAGTGCTGGGATTACAGGCTTGAGCCACCGCGCCTGGCCAGTGCTCAGATATATTACTTGCAATTCTTGCTCTGGCCACAGAGCAGCAACAGGTTTCATATCTTTCCAACATAATGCAATTATGTCTTCTAACAGCACTCATGAATTCTTAGATTTTTAAAGTCACCTAAAAAATTATGTGAATAAATGAGTTCTTTTCTGGAGAGAGACTGCAAGTTTTTCATAAAAGCATTTTGTAATCATAAAAACAAATCACTTTTATTAAAGTGAAAGATAAAAAAATAAGTAAATACTGCTTGTCTTATGTGTCCATGTGAAGAGACCACCAAACAGGTTTTGTGTGAGCAACATGGCTGTTTATTTCACCTGGGTGCAGGTGGACTGCACCAAAAAGAGAGTCAGCAAAGGGTGGTAAATTATCATTAGTTCTTACAGGTTTTGGGATAGGTGGTGGAGTTAGGAGCAATGTTTTGCAGTCAGGGGGTGGATCTTGCAAAGTACATTCTCAAGGATGGGGAGAATTACAAAGAACCTTCTTAAGGGTAGGGGAGGATTACAAAGTACATTGATCAGTTAGGGTGGGGCAGAAACAAATTATAGTGGTGGAATGTCATCAGTTAAGGCTATTTTCACTTCTTTTGTGGATCTTCAGTTGCTTCAGGCCATCTGGATGTATACGTGCAGGTCACAGGGGATATGATGGCTTAGCTTGGGCTCAGAGGCCTGGCACTGCTATTCTACTACAAAAAGCAAACAACTTTATTTTAAAGTCTATGGAAAAGTCAAATAAACGTTATACATGTATCGAATAATTTACAGCATTTTCAATGTTTACAGTGTTTTTAACATTAATATGGATGGTTGGATTTCAAATTTTATTTAAATCTTTTTCATCTTCAATTTGGAGAGCACGACTTGTGTCATCATTAATAAGAAAGTTGGTAATATTCTTTCTTCATTCTTTTATTAAAATCTTGCATTTTTTCACCCAAAATTTGATCTCATAACACCTTCTTTTTCAGGCACCTTCTTTTTAAATTTTATTTGGGGTAAAATAATAAGTTACTATGGAATTGTAACTCCATGCCACCAAAATAATTTATAATTGCCATTAGTGTTAATGGTTTATTTATAGTGACTCACTACCGGATGGCAGTATAGCTAACCTAAACTGTGAGTCCCAGAACACTGGGAATTTTGACTAACTTTATTCTTTTCTCTCCCCATCAAAAAGTATATCCTAAAGAAGATAAGTTAAAGCCACATTATAATAATCTTGAATCTACTCTAATTTTAAGTAAATAATATGTAAATCATTGGTATTTTAATTGTTTTTGATAATAAACTTTCATCACACCTCACAGTTAGTATACCGGGGTGAGAGAATTTACTGTCCTTCAGGTAATAAATACTGTACTCTAGTTGGTAAGTTTGTTTTTTTACTTCCTTACAAGAGAGAACATTAAGCGATACTTAGATAAAATAGACTTAAGAACAGTGATAAAAAAGAGAGAGAACATTAAACCACAATTTCTTTTGACAGGCATATCATAAGGCAGTAATGGATTCTTTTTTCCTGCCTTTTAAAAGTCATAATCCATGGTTTCAGCTTGTGTGTACAGAAGGACATTCTCTTGGTCGAAAGCTGGTTCTTTTCCCAAACCTTTGCAGTAGCCTTGCTGCCAATGGTTAACTCTATTTCTGTCATATAATTCTTTATGTTATTGAGTAATTTCTGTTGCTTACGGGTTCTCAAGAATGTCAGGAAAGTGGATTTTTAAATTCTCAAAAAGATTAAGGTGATAATATATACATGAAGTAAAAATTTTTGAATAATTACAAAATAACAGGAAGACTGAAATAAATAAAATGTTAGAAATAATAATATATAGTCTTTGATTCAGGGTAAAAGTGGTAGATTGAGCACTTAGTATTGTTCCCTCTCAAAACAACAGTTTAGTTAACAACAAAAATAGGATAAGTAAGGATTTTTAAAAAGTCATAAATCTGGGGAGACTAGGAGAATGGGAGGGAATATGACAAATTTTTTGAAGGGGTAGAATAGCTGGAGTAGTAGTAGCAATCTCACTAAACTTGAAAAAGCCACTTTTAAGGGAAGAAATCTGATGACCAGTGGAACTGATACTGGTGAATCTTCAAAAGGCTCAGATAGTAGTATTATTATGTAACTCTGGAAGTTAAGAAGGGAAGTGAACTAGAATGAGGAAGATGGTGTAAAAGCTTTTTAAAAAGCCGTTAGTTGCCCTGATCTCCTCTCTTTGTCACTGTGCTTATGCACTTCTCCCATCCTGACAGGTGGGAGACTTGAGGTCCATCTTCCACATTAAAACAGAGGGTCTCTTGGCTAGTGGACACCAGTCACATTGAAGGTGGAGAGAAATTGAGTATTGACATTTCCAGTGCTCAGAACTCCTGGCCCCCTTTTCTGTTACTGGCTCCCAAATTGAAAACTAGGCCCTTTAGCATCCAGGCAGGAAACAGGAGGAATCTTTTTGGGAATCTCACCAACTCAAGGAGAAAAACCTAAAGACAAAAATAACTATACATAAATACTGTACTCCACTTGGTAAGTTTGTTTCTTCTAGGGGTATAGGTTAACAATATGAAACTACTTTACCTGTATACAGGTGTTTGAAAAATAAGCTAAGCATTAGAAAATGGGAGCCAGGTTTCTCACATAAATATCTGTGTCCTCACAGAGCCTGGACAGATTGCCCAGTTGTAGGGAAGGTCATAATCGATAAGCCCCATGTATGTAACTAGAGCTTTCAATCAACTTTGTGTACCCAGAGAACTGACTACCACTGGGCATCTGAGGAAAGCTTCTAATATGAATAACAGAAACCAAAATAAGCAAATAGAAAAAAAAAAAATGGAGAAAATAGACCATGCCGCCTAGAAAACTTTATGTATATGTATGCATGTACACACATATAAACATACACACATGTACACATACAGCCATATATAGATACATATACATACATACACACACACGCACACATATATACAAGTACCCAGGTATGTACATGTAGAAAGACTGAATGCTGCACCCATAAAGCTAGAATGGGATATTTTAAAAAGAACATTCAGAGAGCAAAAAAGAATTTTTACCTGTTGAGAACATGTAGTAGAAAAGAAAAACTCAAAGAAATATTGGACAATAAGTTGAGGAAATTTTTCTAGAAAGTAGAGCAAAAGGGCAAAGAAATAATAAACAAGATAAAATAAAGATACTAGTCCAGGAGGGCCAGCTTTGTATTGTTAAACATTCCAAAAAAGGGAAAACAATAAATGAAAAGAAAGAAAAAATGAATAGTATAATTCAAGAAAATTTCTCATAATTGAAAGCAAAGTGCTTATTGAGTGCCTAGTGTAATGGATGAAAAGAGACCAATGCTCATTTAAAGAATAGGAAATATAAAAAGCAAACTTAGATGCCTAGGCTCCATAATATTCAGGGAAATGCAAATTGAAAGGAGATACTGTTTTTCATCCATTTGATAGGGTAAAAAAATTAATTATATCAAGAATTGGGAAGGATATGGGGAAAATGGCTCTCTCAAACCACACTCTGGTGGAAGTCTGAAACAATTATTTTGGTAAACGGTTTGCCAGATGGCAAGTGGAGTTGTACATATGCAAATATTACAATCTAGAAATTCTACTTCTGGATATTGCCATTAGAAATTCTTGTACTTATGCATATAAAGATCTGAACAAGATGCTGTGTGTAAGAACATTCATTGAGCCATTATTTGTAGTAATAAAAACTATGGACAACCTAAATACAGAAATGGCTAAGATGTGGTATATTCACATACATATATGAACAGAACACATGCACACTTCAACATGGATAGAACTCCAAAACATAATGTATGAAGTCAGCAAAATGCAGAATATGTATGGTATATATACATTTTAAACGTGTATTTCAAAACATAAAACATTACATTGTTTATGGATATATGTATGTCTAAAAATGATATAAAAAATTGACCAAAAGGATATGTACCAAATTCATAATAATGGTTACCTCTATCAAGGGGAGGGGGAAGGAACAGGGTGGGCTCTGAGTGTGGGGACTTTAGCTTTATTGGTGATGCTTCATTTCTTTAAAAAGAAAATAAATATATCACAATGTTTACTGTTGTTACTTCTGAGTAATAGATCTATATGTATTTAGTTGTTGTGTTTTTCTTTATAGCTTTAAATTCTGGCCCTTTGCCTAACTCCAAAATAACAAAGCAAGAGTGTTTTCTAGATTTCCTTTTTACTCCTTTTATGTGTTAGGTACGTTATAGGCAGTCTTCTGTCACCTTGCTTTCTCATCTGATTCTTAAATGGGAATTGAGGTCCTGCATTAGCCAGTACATATGACAAAATCCTGCATCAGAAGCAGACAATGAAGATAGAAGGGCCTTTACCCATGAGAGACAATTTAAAACTAGGAATTGGAAGCTTCAGGCATGTCCAATAGCTGTGGGGGTTTATTAAGGGTTTGCTCCATCTGTCTCAGGTCTCCTACCCTGGATTCCTAGGGGAGGAACACCGCCCCCCCCCCCCGCCCCCACCACCGAGACAAGATCATGCTCTTTCGCCCAGGCTGGAGTGCAGTGGCACAATCATAGCTCGCAGCAGCCTTCAACTCCTGGGCCCAAGCGATGCTCCCATTTCAGCCCCTCAACTGAGTAGCCAGGACTACAGGCACACACCACCTTGCCTGGCTTATTTTTAAATTGTTTTGTAGAGACCGGGCCTCACTTTGTTGCCCAGGCTGTTCTCAAACTCCTGGCCTCAAGTGATCTTCCTGCCTGGGCCTCCCAAAATGTTGGGATTACAGGTGTGAGGTACCCTATACTTGCCCTAGAAAACACTTTCAAAATATTGAACTCTGGATTGCACAGGTGATCATGTATTAATCATGTAATAATTACTAAATAATTAATATTTAGAAGAATAATCTTACTGATTCCATAATAACAAACATCAGATGATCTGCATCATTCTTTCCCCCCTATTCCTTCATAGTTCTCCTTTTTTGGTCTCTATGTGTCACCTATCTCTTGGTTTTTATATTTTTCACTTCTCACCATCTGCATATCTTTTTTGAATATGGATTCATCATGTACTTTTCTGCCTTCGTGCAGTCCCTAAGTGACTGTGCTCAGCCTCCCATCAGCATGGTTTCCCTGTTCCCTTGCATGACTGGCCATGAGTTCGTCAGTATGAGCAAGCTGTTCTGGGGACCCTGAATCATTAGTAGGAATCCATCTGACTTTAGTTACTGTTTGGTTTTGAAAAAGTACTCTAAATAAATAATGTACTCATGAAAACTCTCAGGTTTTATAAAAGATGGTGGTATTATTTGGCTAACATGGTAAAGTACACAAATGATTTTCGGGAGTGCCTTTTCTTGGAAGTCAAATAAGAAGACAGAACCTGGGTTTGTGGATGACTATCTTTGCCATATATAATGACTACTTATCAATTACAAAGTAGTAATCAAAAGGAATATCATCCCCTATGAAATGTTTTAGGGCATTAACTTTATTACAAATGCAGGTGAACTAGACATATACAATGAGAACAATGGGCTAATCTAACTATAAATCCCTTTCTTTAATAGTTTAACTATAAGCCAATATGAAGAGCTGGAAGTTTAAGTTTCTTTGAGTTTTCGAAGTATGAGTTTAAGTCAAGGAAAGAAAAAAATATTGAAAATATAAAAAGCATTGAATTGGGAGGGGCAGTAAGAGGTCAGGATCCAGTTGATAGGAGCAATTCAGTTTGCTAACATTGAACATTCCACCTTAATATGGAATTCACCATTGGGGAAATCATCATGATTTAGAGAAAATATAGTTTTTTTATAAAAAGCAAAAACCCAAAACAGACATTAAAAAACAATTACAAATGTATTGTTAAAAATAGGTTTGTATTTATTGATAGTAAAATACATCAGATATGCATAAAGTAAACCATTCATTTTGTTTTTGAATATATGAATTAATCTGGGAGTGGACTAACGTCTTCACACTATTCAGTCTTTAAACCCATGAACATGTTAAATCAGTGTTTTTTAGATCTCTTTTTGTGTCTTTCAGCAAAGTTTTAAGTCTTGCCGTAGGTTTTATTAAATTAATTCCTAAGTATTTTGTTTTTAATGCTATTATAAATAAAAAATAAAATTGTTTTTAAATGTTATTTTCCAGTTGTTTGCTACATTTGTATAGAAACAATTGATATTTGTATATTCACCTTGTGAATTCACCTTACTAAATTCACTTTATTGTATTCACCTTTGTATAGTATATTCACCTTGCCAAATTCGCCTAATTCTAATAATTGGTTCTCAGATTCCTTAAAATTATTGACCAAAAATTCATTTTTAAGTAAATAAAGACAATTTTAATTCTTTCTTCCCTAACTTTTATTTCTTTTTCTGACCTTTTTGCTCTAAGTAGGAGGAGCTCCACTATATTCAACACAATGATGAATAGAAGTGGGGAGAGTGAACATTCTTGACTTGAACACAGTATTATGAGAACTTACAATATTTTACCATTGTATAAAGTACTAGCTGTAGGTTTTTCATTTATCCTCCTTATCAGATTGAAGGAATAACTTTTAACTTTCAGCTTACTGAGAGTTTTATCATGAATGGGTGCTGATTTTTCTCAGATGCTTTTTCCGCATCCATTGGGATTTTTTTTAAGATTCTGTTAATATGGTAAATTATTTAGATTTAAATTTTTTATGTTAATTTTTAAATTTACAAATAATAATTGTACATATTTATGGGATAGATAGTGATGTCTGATACATATAATGTATGGTGATCAGCTCAGGGTAATTATTAATAGCCTATCCATCATCTCACACATTTATCATTTCTTTATGTTGCACGCATTCATTATCTTCCTTCTAGCTGTTCGAAACTATACAATATATTGGGGTTTTCTGTTTTGTTTTGTTTTTTCAGGTGGAGTTTTGCTCTTGTTGCCCAGGCTGGAGTGCAATGGCGTGATCTCGGCTCACCGCCACCTCCACCTTCCGGTTCAAGCCATTCTCTTGCCTCAGCCTCCCAAGTAGCTGGAATTACAGGCGTACGACACCACGTGTGGCTAATTTTGTATTTTTTAGTAAAGACAGGGTTTCTCCATGTTGGTCGGGCTGATCTTAAACTCCCGACCTCAGGTGATCCACCCGCCTCGGCCTCCCAAAGTGCTGGGATTACAGGCGTGAGCCACTGCACCCGGCCGAAACTACACAATATATTGTTTACTGTAGTTATCCAACAGTGGTATAGAACACTAGGACTTATTCCTCCTATCCAGCTATAATTTTGTATCCTTCAACAAATCTCTCTCTATCCTTATCCCTCTTCCCCCTACGCTTCCCAGCCTCTAGTATCTTATATTCTACTTTTATTTCTATGAGATCAACTTTTTTTTTTTTTTTTTTAAGCTTCCACATAGGAGTGAGAACATGTGATGCTTAATTTTCTGTTTCTGGCTTATTTCTTCCAATTCCAGTCACATTGCCATGAATAGCAGGATTTCATTCTTTTTTATGGCTGAATAGTACTCTATTATGTATCTATGCTACATTTTCTTTATCCATTCATCTGTTGTTAGACACCCAGGTTGATTCCGTATCTTAGCTATTGTAAATAGTGTTGCAGTCAACATGATAGTGCACATGTCTCTTTGATATACTGATTTCCTTTTCTTTGGCTAAATGCCAAGTAGTGGGATTGCTGTATTATATGGTAGTTCTATTTGTAGTTTCTTTTCTTTTGAGGAACCTCCATACTGTTCTCCATAGTGGTTGTACTGGTTTACATTCCCACCAACAGTGTTTGAGAGTTCTCTTTTCTCCACATCCTCATCAGCATTTGTTATTTTTTGTCTTTTTGATAATAGCTATCATCCTAACTGGGATGAGATGATTACCTCATTGTGGTTTTGATTTGTATCTCCCTGATGATTAATGATGTTGAACATGTTTTCATATATTTGTATGACTTCTTTTGGCCATTTGTATGTCTTTTGAGAAATGCCTGTTCAGATTATTTGCCCATTTTTTAAATCGGATCGTTGTTGTTGTTGCTGTTGAGTTCCTTGTATATTCTGGATGTTAATCTCCATCAGAAGATTGGTTTTTGAATTTTAAATCCTTGGGTATACCACTTGATAATAGTCTATTCTTATATATGTCTGGATTCAATTTGGTTTTCTTTTTTTATAAATCTGTACTCATGAGGCTGATTTTCTTTTCTGGTAATATCTTTGCCAGGTCTTAGTATTAGGGTTCTGCTAGCCTAATAAAACACATTGGGAAATATCCCTCTCCTACTTTCCTGGAAGTGTGTAAGATTGCTGTTATTACTTCCTTAAATGTTGGATACAGCTCACCTGTGATGCCATTTGGACCTGGAGTTTTGTTTTGTTTTTAATTACAAATGTATTTAATACATACAGTCTGTTTCTTTCTGTGGTTATTTTAATAAATAAAATAAATTTGTTTGAGTTCTTTGTAGGTTCTGGATATTAGCCCTTTGTCAGATGAGTAGATTGCAAAAATTTTCTCCCATTCTGTAGGTTGCCTGTTCACTCTGATGGTAGTTTCTTTTGCTGTGCAGAAGCTCTTTAGTTTAATGAGATCCCATTTGTCAATTTTGGCTTTTGTTGCCGTTGCTTTTGGTGTTTTAGACATGAAGTCTTTGCCCATGCCTATGTCCTGAATGGTACTACCTAGGTTTTCCTCTAAGGTTTTTATCATATTAGGTCTAACATTTAAGTCTCTAATCCATCTTGAATTAATTTTCGTATAAGGAGTAAGGAAAGGATCCAGTTTCAGCTTTCTACTTACGGCTAGCCAATTTTCCCAGCACCATTTATTAAATAGGAAATCCTTTCCCCATTTCTTGTTTCTCTCAGGTTTGCCAAAGATCAGATGGCTGTAGATGTGTGGTGTTATTTCTGAGGACTCTGTTCTGTTCCATTGGTCTATATCTCTGTTTTGGTACCAGTACCATGCTGTTTTGGTTACTGCAGCCTTGTAGTATAGTTTGAAGTCAGGTAGCGTGATGCCTCCAGCTTTGTTCTTTTGACTTAGGATTGTCTTGGAGATGCAGGCTCTTTTTTGGTTCCATATGAACTTTAAAGCAGTTTTTTCCAATTCTGTGAAGAAAGTCATTGGTAGCTTGATGGGGATGGCATTGAATCTATAAATTACCTTGGGCAGTATGGCCATTTTCACGATATTGATTCTTCCTATCCATGAGCATGGTATGTTCTTCCATTTGTTTGTGTCCTCTTTTATTTCACTGAGCAGTGGTTTGTAGTTCTCCTTGAAGAGGTCCTTTACATCCCTTGTAAGTTGGATTCCTAGGTATTTGATTCTCTTTGAAGCAATTGTGAATGGAAGTTCATTCATGATTTGGCTCTCTGTTTGTCTGTTACTGGTGTATACGAATGCTTGTGATTTTTGCACATTAATTTTGTATCCTGAGACTTTGCTGAACCCCATCAAAAAGTGGGCAAAGGATATGAACAGACATTTCTCAAAAGAAGACATTCATACAGCCAACAGACACATGAAAAAATGCTCATCATCACTGGCCATCAGAGAAATGCAAATCAAAACCACAATGAGATACCATCTCACACCAGTTAGAAAGGCGATCATTAAAAAGTCAGGAGACAACAGGTGCTGGAGAGGATGTGGAGAAATAGGAACACTTTTACACTGTTGGTGGGATTGTAAACTAGTTCAACCATTATGGAAAACAGTATGGCGATTCCTCAAGGATCTAGAACTAGATGTACCATATGACCCAGCCATCCCATTACTGGGTATATACCCAAAGGATTATAAATCATGCTGCTATAAAGACATATGCACACGTATGTTTATTGCGGCACTATTCACAATAGCAAAGACTTGGAATCAACCCAAATGTCCATCAGTGACAGACTGGATTAAGAAAATGTGGCACATATACACCATGGAATACTATGCAGCCATAAAAAAGGATCAGTTTGTGTCCTTTGTAGGGACATGGATGCAGCTGGAAACTATCATTCTTAGCAAACTATCACAAGGACAGAAAACCAAACACCGCATGTTCTCACTCATAGGTGGGAACTGAACAATGAGATGACTTGGACTCGGAAAGGGGAACATCACACATGGGGGCCTATCATGGGGAGGGGGGAGGGAGGAGGGATTGCATTGGGAGTTATACCTGATGTAAATGACGAGTTGATGGTTGCTGATGAGTTGATGGGTGCAGCACAGCAACATGGCACAAGTATACATATGTAACAAACCTGCACGTTATGCACATGTACCTTAGAACTTAAAGTATAATAATAATAAAAAATAAATAAATAAAATAAAATTTTAATTTCTTGAGATTTTTCATTTTATGTCAGTTACTGAGTTGATTTGTATAATGTTGTTCAGAACACTATATTTGTACGATCTGTGGTGACATCCGTCACATTTCTAGTATTAGTAATTTGTGTTGGTAACTTTTTCTTGATCAATCTTGCTAAAGTTTTATCAATTTTTTACCTTTTCAAAAAAACAACTTTTAGTTTTAGTTTTTTTCAGTTGTCCATATTTATTCCGTTGATTATAATATTAAATGTATTATTTTTAGTTTATATCTGTGATTTTGAACTTTTTAAAAACTGTAAGCAGAGTATAGGCCGGGCATAGTGGCTCACGCCTGTGATCCCAGCACTTTGGGAGGCCGAGGCAGGTGAATCATGAGGTCAGGAGTTCAAGACCAGCCTGACCAACATAATGAAAGCCTGCCTCTACTAAAAATACAAAAAATTAGCCAGGCGTGGTGATGGGCATCTGTAATCCCAGCTACTTGGGAGGCTGAGGCAGAAGAATCGCTTGAACCTGGAAAGCGGAGGTTGCAGTGAGCCGAGATCGTGTCGCTCCACTCCAGTCCAGGCGACAATGCGAGACTCTGTCTCAAAAAAAAAAAAAAAAAAAAAATGTGTGTGTGTGTATGTGTATGCAGAGTATAAATGCAGCTTCAGAGTCATTCAACTAATGTTGATGTCATTTGTTTACTTTATTTCAGTTTCACTTGTTTTCTAATTTCCATTGCATTTTCTTCTTTCACTGTAGGTCATTAACAGGTATGTTGTCAAATTTCTACCTATTTAAGACTTTTCTGGATATGTTAATGGTTTCTAATTCCATAGTAGTGAGAGAACATACCCTTTAAGATTTAAATCTTTAGAAATGTGTTATATAAAAAATGGTTCGCCATTTGTTTCATGTTGAATAATAGTTTCATGTGCACTTGCAAATAAATGTACATTTGCCAGTTGTTGGATGTACTGTTCTATGAATGTTCATTTAGGACAAGCTAGTTATCACTGTTCGTCAAATCTCCTATTTCCTTACTGGTTTTTAAAAATCTATTATTGAGAGAGGAATGTTAAAATCTTCAATGATATGTATGGATTTTTCTATTTCTCTTTTAAGTTCTGTTAGTTTATGCTTCATTTATTTTGAAGCTCTGTTATTATTTGCATAACTTATGATTCTGGGCATGGTGGCTCACACCTATAATCCTAGCACTTTGGGAGGCCATAGTAGGAGGATCACTTAAGCCTGGGAGCTCAAGACCAGCCTGGGCAAGACCCTGTCTCTAAAACAATTAAAAATTTCTTTAAAATTATGATTCTGTCTTCCTGATGCATTGACTCTTTTATGAAACTTCCCTTTTTATCTTTAGTTACATTCCTAGTCCTGAAGTCTACTTTTGCTGATATTTATATTGCTTTCTTATGTTTGCTGTTTGTGTAATATATTCTTTTCCATTTTTTAAACTTTCAACCTATTTGTGTCTTTATATTTAAACTATATCTCTTATTGACAGCTTATAGTGTGGGTTTGCTTTTTCTCTAGTTTCCATCTTTTAATTGTAATGTTTAGTTATTTTATATTTAATGTAATTAATATGGTTGGGTTTAAGATACCATTTGTTCCTTGTTCTTCTTTTCCTATTTTCATGTCTTCTTTTGGGTTAACCAAATATTTTTTAGTAGAGTACTGATAATGCCTGTTAACTTTTTAGCTATACTTTCTTATATTTTCAAATTCCCTATAACCTTTTGAACACTACTCTTTTATAATTTTTAAGTGGCTACTCTAGGAATTACAATATATATCCTTAATTTATAAATTTATTTATAGTTAATGTTGTAATAGTGAAATTTAAGAGACTTGCAACAGTATAATTGCATTTATACCTTCCCATCCTTTGTGTTATTATTGTAATATAATTAACATTTAATACATTACAAATGCCACAATATTTTATATTTTTAAATATATTTTATGTAATCACTTATCTTTTAAAGAAAGAATACATACATCTTTTAAAGAGTAAAAAATACGTAGTCCTTTTTATTTACCCTCGTATTTGTGATTTCTGATGCTTTTGCTTCTGTTTTGTAGATCTGACTTTACCTAGCATCATTTCTCTTTAGCCTGAAAAAGTTCCTTTAGTATTTCTTATATATTAATCTTATAACAGATTATGTTTGGTTATGTTAAAGTGTTTTTAATTTTGCCTTCAGTTTTTTGAAGGATATTTTTGCTGGATATAGAATTGTGAGTTGATAGGGCTACCCCGCCTTCAGTATTTTAATGGAAGAAATTATTCCATTATCTTCTTGTCTCTGTTGTTACCAATGAGAAATCAGTTACCATTTATATCTTTGTTTTCTTGTGTGTGATGTGCTACCTTGACCAAGCTAGTTTCAAAATTTTATGTTAATTTTTTTTTAGTGGTTTGACTCGACTTTGCCAGAGTTGGTGTCTCTGTATTTATTCTGAGTGGGATTTATTGAGACACACTGGATCTGACAGTTTATTTTTCACCAAATTTTGAAAATTTTCAATCATTATTTCCGCATAATACTATTTCTGCCCCAGTATCTTTCTCCTCTCATCAATTACATGCTTGGTATTGCCAACAGATTACAGAAGGCGTGTGTGTGTGTGTGTGTGTGTGTGTGTGTGTTTTCTCCAGATTATAGAAGGGGTATGTGTGGTTGTGTGGTTTCTTTTCTCTTTCTTCTTCAGACTTGGTATTATTTTCATTTCAAGTTCACTGACTTGTTTTTCTGCTGTCACAAATCTGCTGTTGTTAAGTCTGGCCAGTGAATCTTGAAATTTGCTATTGAATGATCTAGCTCTTGAACTTCCATTTATTTCTTTCTCAGTTTCCATTTGCTGCCAGTATTTCTCGTGTGTTTACCCATTATATATAAATAAAATATACATATATATTTAAAATCTTTAAACATATTTATAATAGCTACATTCACATCTTTGTTAGGTATTTCCAACACCTAAATCAACTTGTGGTGTGCTGCTGTCGACCACCTTTTCTCCTGATCTGGAGTTACATTTTCTAGCTTCTTTGCATGTTTAGTAATTTTTTATTGCATACTGGATGTTGTGGATGACATTGTGGATTGTTAACTCTTTTTGAAGAGTATTGATTTATCTTTTAGTAGACAACTAAATTACTGGCTAGTAAACATACACTTAACTATACAACTCAGCAATTACAGTCCCAGGCATTGAAATGAAAACGAATGTTTTTACAAAAGCCTGTACACAAATATTCATAGCAGCTTTATTTATAATAGCCAAAAACTAAACACAACCCAAATGCACTTTACAGGACAAATAGTGAAAAAAACTGTGGCACCACTGTACCATGGAGCAATAAAAAGGAATGAACTATTGATACATGCACCAAACTGGTTGGATCTCAAGGGCATTATGCTGTGTGAACATGTACCCTAGAACTTAAAGTATAATAAAAATAAATAAATAAAATAAATTTAGAAAAGCCAACTTGAAAAGATTCCATGCTATATGATTCAATTTATGTAGTATTCTCAAAGTGACAAAAATTATAGAAATAGGGAACAGATTGCAGTTGTCAAGAGTTAAGGAAAGGGGAAGGGGGATGTGATTATAAACAGCATGAAACAATTCACCTGTGGTGATGGAGCAGTGAATCTCATTGTGGTATAGTTACATGAATCTGTACATGTGCTAAAATGTCATAGAATTGTAAAAAAGACATACAAAAAATGAGTGCATGCAAAAACTGGCAAAATTCAAGTAAGATCTGTAATCTAGTCTACTCAATTTCCAGCTTCCTTTTAGCTCTGATTTACATTCTTTAATGCTTCAAGCCAATAAGACTGTGGTTTTCTCATTTAAACCTAGTCTCTCTGAGCTTAAGTGGGAGTGCTGGAAAGAGTTCCCTTCCAGGAGAGTCTCATAAGTGTGTATCTCACTCAACATAATTCCTTTCTTTCAATGATCAGAACCCCTACAATTTCTGTCCGCTTTGGTCACTTTCCAATTTCTTCAAACAGTTGTTTTTTATGTTTTGTCCAGAGTTTATAACTGTTATCCATGGGCAAATTAGTTCGATATAAGGTAGTTCATCATTACTAGAACCAGACGTCAACTACCATCTTTTTGAAGTATTACAAATATAAAATGTTTGTAAACTTTTTCAATTAGAAATTTGCAGATAAAATATTATAGGAGTGTTACATAACTAAAGAATTATGTGATAACTGAAAATATGAAAAAATCAGAATTTGTAAGTAGGAAAAAGGATAAATACACAAATGCAGCCCAAAACAACTTTTAAAAGACATATAAATGAGTCTTTCAGAAGTTTAAGGGTAGAATGCAATTATGTTTTACCTAAGCATCATTCTCACACAGGAGTACTTAATCACCAGAAAGGACTTAAACTGTAAAATGAGATCTTTATCCATTGTCTTTTGGAAATATTTTTCCATTTCACTCTGAAAGTTTCATTTTTTTCTTTTTCTAGCATATCTGACCTTTATTATTAATTGGAGAATAAAATGGCAATCTAACATCCCTTCTGCTTTTATTTTTGTCTTTTTATTCTAGTTGTTTATATAATTGGCCTTAAATGAGGTGAGAGTGAAGAGACTAGAGCCATCTCTGGAAAACATCATTATCCCATTCCCTAGGAAGCTACCCTCTGGAACACGAGATTTGACCATATCTGTTTTGAGGATTCATTATGAACAAAGAAGTCTCCCAGGTAGGAATTGTAGTTCTATTTTTAAAGAGCTTTGTCTCTGCAAAAGTATGGAAGGAAAATGATTACCTGTTGACTGTTATCTTTTATGGAAATATGTGTTTGATCTGGGATGCTTCAAGGTTAGTGTAAAACAGGTGCTGACATTCCTAAATGAAAATGATAGGAAAATTCTAGGGTACACTTTATGAGCTATTTTAGTGTATGTTGAAATCACTTATGATGAGACCCTCAAAGTCCTTACTGAACTGAAAATGGCAGCAGAAAAACTGTAGTAAACCATCTCCAGATTTGCTTCGTATATTTCTAACATATATCCAGTTAATTTTATACATATATGCATAAAATTACATAATATATACCTATATAATTATAAGTATACCTGTATAGTATGTAGGTATACCCATATAATATATACCTTTGTAATTTATGTATATATAGTGTCCATATGGGCATTTTTACATTGTTACTGTTTTAGAGTTTGTGAGCTAGCTGAATAGAACCTGTATATCCATGAACATGCTAATGGGAGCAGTAGAAAAATAAACATGCACCAAGCCAAGACAGTAGATAAAAGAGTTGAAGAGTGATCAGAAACTGATAAATCAGTAAGAGAAAACTTCCAGGAGAAAATGTGTTAATTAATAGGCTTTTAATTGAATTATACATAGATAAAAATAAAAAATTATAAGCATATAACTTTTTATTATGTACTGAACATATTTGTGTAAACATTGCCTGGATTAAGAAGTAGAACAATACCACCACCCCAGAAATCCTCTTCATCCATGTGCCACAGCTGCACGCCCATTCACTTTTAAAGGAGGAGACAGTTGTCACCATGGAAAGTGATACCTGTCAACCTAGAGCATGGGGTTTTATAGATCATTGAAGTTAAAGGCAGTAAAATTTAGTTGGCCAACAATGGCTGTGTTTGGAATTAACAGTGAGTTTGGAAGTTGGCAGAGAGCTTTAAAGCAAGGACTAGAGGTACAAAATTATTTAAGAAGGTATTCATCTAATCTTACTATCTCTGCCTTTTTAAAATTTCATCAGTTTTGGCTAGGCGCGGTGGCTCACACCTGTAATCCCAGCACTTCAAGGGACGCTGAGACGGGTGGATCATGAGGTCAGGAGATTGAGACCATCCTGGCTAACACGGTGAAACCCCGTCTCCACTAAAAATACCCAAAAAAACCCTGGTGTGGTGGCAGGCATCTGTAGTCCCAGCTACTTGGGAGGCTGAGGCTGGAGAATGGTGTGAACCTGGGAGGCAGAGCTTGCGGTGAGCCAAGATCAAGCCACTGCACTCCAGCCTAGGTGACAGAGCGAGACTCCTCTCAAAAAAAAAAAAATTTTTTTTTCATCAGTTTCTAGAGCAAACACAACTCTCGGTTTCTGGCTTTTATTAACTGATGATACATTTGTATTTACACGTTGAGTGCCCCATATCTGAAATGCTTGTCGCTAGAAATGTTCCATATTTTGGATTTTAAAATATTTGCGGTATACTTATCAGCTGAGCATCCGAAATCTGAAATCCTACATGCTCCCGTGAGCATTTCCTTTGAGTATCATATTGGTGCTCAAAAAGCTTCAGATTGTGGAGTGTATCAGATTTTGGACTTGGGATGTTCAACCTGTATTAATTTATGTTTTCTGTTGTTTCCAATCAGACTGTTGTTTCTCCCTAAGAAGCGTTAAATGAATTAAGTATTCTGATTAAAAAAGAAAGTTTTGCGGAGTAGGATGTATTATCATAAAGAGAAATTTTAATTAAGTAGGAGAGCCATGTCTTTAAGAGTTTTCAGGAAAGGAACGTTAGTACCTCGACTTTATGAAAGAGAAAGGGAGAGAAAATTGATAGAATAATGCAGTGACTGAACATTAGCTTGGTGTCTGTCTTTCCTCACTGTTCACGGAGTGACTCTAAAGTCATATTTTCCTCATTATGACATTTTTAATCTTTTCGATTTCTTCTTAACATTAAAAACAATTGCACATGTACCAAATAGTTACAAAATTGCTAGACTGAACATCTGCATGCCCATTGCCCAGTTTCACCATTACAAACATTTTATGGAATTTGCTTTATCTCTCTCTGTATTTACTTTTCCTTTTCCCCTTCCCCCTTTACCATTACAGTGATGATGATGAACCATTTGAGAAAAAGTTGTAGACAATCATGATCCTTCACTCTAAAATATTTCCTACTTAACCACAATATAATAATCAATTCAAGAAACATTGCTGTTATCTAATATATAGTTCATATTAAAATTTTACAGTTGGTCTGATTCACAATCATAAATTGCACAGTTGTCACATTTGTTTGGTTTCCTTTAACCTGGAATAGTTTATTAGCTTTTATTTGTTTTTCATAATAGGACCTTCCATGATAATAACGTTGGAGAAGAGTACAGGCCAGCTATTTTGTACAGTGGTCATCATTTCAGGATTGTCTGTTTCCACCTATTTCTTTCCTAAAAAGACTGTGATATGAGATGGAGATTCATGGATTTTTCTTTTTTCTTTTTTTTTTTTACTGAGAAGGTTATCTTAAATAACAAAGCCTACAAAGAGTTTTCAGGATACAGTCTATTGGGACAAGGAAAATTCTAGAAAGTAGAATCACTAAGATAATTTAGATATTACTGAAAGGAATTACACACACACACACATATATATATAAATTTTAGAATCCAAGATTTATAAACTTTGGAACAAAAATTAGGGTTTGCAAAAGCAGAACTTTTGATTTTGATGGAACAGTGCATTTTATTTTAAAGTCCTTGACATCTTATAATAAATAATTGGTTTTATATTATAGCATACCATAGAAGGTAAGTCACGATTAGCTATATGAATAACTTTATTTTCATGTGATGTTTGGACTAAGAATAGAAAAGATTCTTTGCTTATGTATTTGAGTACCTTATATACTACCTAGTTTTTAGATGTGGTATATTTTAATGTCACCTTTTCTGTAAGTCTCTTACTGGGTATATTAGGGAAATGTTTTGATGTGGAGGCCAAGCCAAAAGATTGGGGCTATATTGATGACTTTTCTATTTATTAGTTATGTGACCATAGGTTAGTGATATAACTTAAAGTGTATACAAATTCTGGAACCAGATTACCTAAGACGTGTTTCTTCCTCTGCCATTTAAGTGGTTGGGCAGATTAAGTAACTTGTCCATGCCTCAGTTTTCTCATCACTAAAATAGATTATAATATTACCTACCTGATGTTCATGAGTAAATGAGTTAGTAAGGTTTATGAGGGAATTAATTAACATAGGTTAGGTGCTTAGAACAGTGATTGGCATATAGTAAATCTTATTAAAGTGTTAGTATTCATTATCATCATCATCATCATCAGAGCATAGTTTATTAGTATGGTAAAACTGTCAAAATGGAAATAATATATACTTCATAGGGCAATTGTGAGGAATAAGTGAATTAATGCATATAAAACATATAGTACATGTTCAATATATATAAAATATTGTCACATCCTTTAGTTAGATGAGTATTAATGGGCTTATATTTTAACTTACAAACTTTTTATTTTGTTTCTCTCAAATCATTTACTATGGACTTTATAATGTGAAAGTAGCAACTGGAAGGATAAGCATGCTTATACCACTAAAGTGGCCTATAGTCTAAATATTTGAGAAGTACTTTACTGGGTGACAATTGCAGGGGTCCTTATTCTAAAAATTTAAAAGTCTGCATCTCCAGTTTAAAATGTATGAGCATTATTTTTATTGTTATTATTCTGTTTTCATAATTATTTTGCTATTGAGAACCCTGGAAAATGGAATTTGAGTTTCACTTGTTCCAAGTTAGTCTTTTTAGCTGGTCATTGCAGCAGAAGGAATATAGCTAGCCACATTTAGTGTTAGCATTAAGAGGATATTGATGCTATTTAACCAGCCATTTACATGAAATGCTTGGGATTTTTTTTTTTTCATTTTTCAATGGCTATCAATAAAATAATGCCAAATATAAATGAATCAAGTAAGATGACTTAGGTTTTAAGCTGTACTTTACAAAATGCGTATCTTTTCTATAAATGTGGTCAATGAAGATTGGCTCATATTGTGATTTTTTTTTTTTTTTTGAGACGAAATCTCACTCTGTCATCCAGGCTGGAGTGCAATGATGCAATCTGAGCTCACTGCATCCTCCGCCTCCTGGGTTCAAGCAATTCTCTCCCTCAGCCTCCCTAGTAGCTAGGATTACAGGCATCCACCACCACACCTGGCTAATTTTTGTATTTTTAGTAGAGATGGGGTTTCACCATGTTGGCCAGGCTGATCTCGAATTCCTGACCTCATGATCCACCCTCCTCAGCCTCCCAAAGCGCTGGGATTACAGGCGTGAGCCACCACACCCGGCCCTCATATTGTAATTTTATCTGTGCCCTTTCCCTTTCAGGTTGGGAGGGTGACCCTGAAGTTAACTGGAGTTTTGCCTGACTTGATCATTTTATACCACCCTTAAAATATAATTCCATTGTTTTGGTAAATTATTTTGAGCCATTTGGCTCTATGACTTTGGTACTTCTTCTACCATATACCATTAAAGAACAAATTTTAGTGTATTTATTTTTCTTTTATTGGTGTAGATATATATATTTATACTGTATTCTGAAATGAGTTTCTAAAATAGTTGATCAAAATTCAACAGCTTCTGATCTGGGGCTGAATTCTTTATTTTAGATATTGGAGTAATTTTATGTATAAATGTGGTTATTTGGTTTTGGATAATCATTTGTGGATTATCTGTATCTAATGCAGATCTTCATTCTCTTTTGATTCTGGCTTCTAGCTATTTTTCTGCCCACTATTATCTGAATCTCTGAAAGAGGTTGGTAAAAAGAGACAGACATTAAAAATTTTTTTAAATTTTTAAATTTATTATTATTATTTTTTAAGAGACATAGTCTGTCTGTGTAGCCAAGACCACACTTGAATTCCTGGCTCAAACAATTCTCCCACTTCAGCCTCCTGAGTAGTTGGGATTATAGACACATGTTACTGCACCCAGCAACACGAAATTTTTATCACTCAGTTTTGTCTGTGCAAATGACAAAGCAAAATAATCATCATTTTCTTTTTTAAGGCTGCTTCTGCTAGACTTATAAAACTCTTCTGTACACCTGCAAGTAAATATTAAGTACTTATATTCTTTTTTATACCAGCTAAAGATAGCTATAGTTAGGAAGACTGATTTTCCTCAAAAAATACCAACACAAATTAAAGTGGATTTTGGAAGACATGTGCAGTATACTTGCATAACTCTATGTCACTCTAAGATAACTGGACTCATAGTTTCATAAGGAAATGTTGAGTTATTTTGCTAATTTGTTCTAATAAGATAGCTACCACAAATATGTGTTACAATGCTATTTTTCCTCAGTCATGAGTATACTAGGAATATTTTAATAAGGCAAATGTTTATTCTTCATCTTAAAATTAAATTTTAAATGAAGCCAATATGAAGAAAATACTGGATTTTAAAACGAATTTGGTTTTCCTTTTTTTATGTATTTGTTAATAGAAAACAAAATAAACTTTTTTCAAACTTACTCTTTGTATTTAGAAAAAATTAATGCAAAGAGTATTTATAAAAAGGGCATTGTCTCTTTATCTGTGGAATAAGTTTTTAGTGGTAAATGCAAACGTATTAAATATATTGTTTCAAACTTTAAGATACACTTAGAGGTTACATTACCAAATCCTTGATAATGTCTTTATTGTTAGCATAATAAATGTAAAAGACTGCACAAGATTCTCTTTTACAAAAGCACTTTAAGAAAAATCTAGTATTTTATGGAATCAGTGAAGTAAGATTAAATGGTGTTTTGATTTTTAAGAATTCATTGATTGCTTTGAATCCATTTATTTGATTTTGCTTTTTATTCTTGGCCATAATAGTTAAGACGTTGGCAGGTGATTTATGGTAGAAATTTAGGGGAGCAGGGTCTCTTCTCTGGGCCAAGGATAACTACCATCTCAATTTGGGCCCCTGGCATTGTAGATTTTGAGAGAATTTTTGTTTCCAGGGATTTCAGGAAATCACTACCCATTCATTAGCTTCAAAATATCTAGCATTCAACAAAAATTAGGAGGCCTGCGAAGAAACAAAAATGCATGGCCCATATACGGGAAAAATAACAATCAGTAGTATCTGTCCCTAAAGGGACCAGACATTGGACCTATTTAAGAAGAAAAAGTAGGTAAGTTGGACTTCATTAAAACTAAAAACTTTTGTTCATTAAAGAATACTATAAAGAAAATGAAAAGAGAAACCACAGAATTGGAGAAAATAATCTGTAAGTCATGTATCTGATAGGGGTCTAATATCCCAAATGTAAAGCACTCTTACGACTCAATAAAAAGACAAGTTAAACCCAACCCAAAATCCTACAACTCAATAGCAAGAAAACATATAACCCAAATAAAGATCAGGCAAAGGACCCGAAAAGATATTTCTTCAAGGACGACATAAAAATGGCCAACAGGTATATGAAAGGTGCTCAACATCATAAATGATCAAGGAAATGCAAGTAAAAGCTGCTATATCACCTCACATCTATCAGCTATTAGGATAGCTGTTACAAGTTGAGTATCCCTTATCAAAAATGTTTGGGGGACCAAGATTGTTTCATATTTTGGATTTTTATGGATTTTAGAATATTTGCATTATACTTACCAGTTGAGCATCCAAAATCTGAAATGCAAAATGCTCCAATGAGCATTTCCTTTGAGTGTTATGTTGGCATTCAAAAGTTTTTGGATTTTGGAGCATTTTAGGTTTGGGATTTTTAGATTTGGGATGTTCAACCTGTATCAAAAAGACAAAAGATAACAAGTGTTGGCAAAGGTGTTGAGAAAATGTACACTTTCGGTGGGAACTTAGAATGGAGCAGCCATTATGAAAAACAGTAAAGATGCTCCTAAGGAAATTAACATATGACCCAGCAATACCTTTTCTGGGTGTATACCCAAAAGAGATGAAATCAGCTCATAAAGCTGTCTGCACTTCCATGTTCATTGCAGCATTATTCACAAGAGCTGAGACATGGAAACAACTTAGGAGTTGGTCACTGGACAAATAGATAAAGAAGTTGTAGCATATATATATACAATGAAATATTATTCAGCCATTAAAAAGGAGGAGATCCTGCCATTAGCCACAACATAGGTGAGCCTGGAGGACATTTTGCTAAGTGAAATAAGTCAGACACAGAAAGAAGAATATTATATAATCTCATCTACATGAGGCATCTTTAAAAACAAAGTCAAATATACAGAGATAGAGAATAAACCATTGTCATAGTGGGAAAAAATGGGTAACTATAGGAGATGATGGATATGTTCGTTTGATTTGTTCGTTTACAATAATAAATATATAATAACCATTATAATATATAATAACCATTTTACTACATATCCACATCTCATGACATCATGTTGTATATCTTAAATATACACAGTAAAATTTAGTTTTTAAAAACTAGGCAAAGGAACTGAATAGACACGTCTCCAAATAAGACATACAAATGGCCAAAGAGTGCAAGAAAAGATGCTTCGTGTCATTAGCGATTAGGGAAATAGAAATCAAAACCATAATGAGATACCATTTCACACCCTCTAGGATGGCTGTAATTTTTTTAAAGGCAGGAAATAACTGTATTTGGCGAGGTTGTGGAAGATTGGAACCCTTGTACATTACTGGTGGGAATTTCAAATGGTGTAGTTACTATGGAAAACTGGTTTTCACAATTCCTCAAAAAGTTAAAGAGTTACTGTATAACCCAGAAGTTCCACTCCTAGTTAAATACTCAAGAATTTAAAATATGGCCACATAAAAACTTGTACATAAATGTTCACAGCAACATTATTCATAATATTCAAAAATGAAAACTACCTAAATATCCATCCACTGGTGAATGGATAAACAAAATATGGCATCTCCAAACAATGGAATATTATTCAGTTATTAAAAAGGCAGTGAAAATCCTAAAGTCCCTATCCTTCCTTAACACATGAGAAAGATTTTGGTTGTCATTGAAATGAAAAGCTAAAATGAAAACTTGTTTCAAAGACCCTTATATGTCTTAGGACTCCAGTTTGAGAAACATTTTTTATGGAAATTACCTAGTTTAGATCTTTATTTATCATGTTTTTCCTGTGAGATGCCCTTCATACAACTATTAACTTGGAGATATTTAGCTCTCAAAGTATCCTTCTCACTATATATAAATGCTTCTTTGTGCTAACTGCCTGTTAAACATTTTAAAATATATTATTAGAAATGTTTATTAACTAATTGGCAGGGACTTTTTAAAATTATGCAGTTCTCAGCTAAATCCAAGAAATGAATGACAGATTTCTTGTGTAGAAATTTAAATTCAACTGAATTATAAGGCACTGTTCTATTTCTTTAGCCTTCACCTGTTTGGTTTAGTCTGGTACGTTTGAACAGAGATAGATGTAGTTTCTAGTTCCTAAAACTACTCTCTAAAGATTGCATAAGATTGGGTATAATTTAGCAACTCTTTTTAAATCAACAAGGGTACTTTTACTTAGAAACCTTACCTCTTTTTAAACAGCGATATGTAAATTGGTTTCCTGAAACCAGCATTTATTTTCTTAATGATCCTTATTTAAGTACCCTAACTGCCAAATATAAAGCCATTCCACGTAAATACAACATAATAGTTTTTCCTCATCAGAAGTTTTACATTGCCCTGTTTATTGTGTTTTGTAAACAGGAAGCAGTTAATACCAGAATCATACTATCAGCAAATTGTGGGTGACTGTCTCATAGCTCTTCAGCTTTTGGCTCTTATTTCAGTAGGCCAGCCTGTCTGGCTGCTGTTGAGTTGTTTGTTGTTTGTTCTCCCTAGCCCCAGAATCTCAGATATAGCAGTTGTGAATCTCCAGCTAGTAGTCTAAGGGTAGCACCGTATGGGAATCTTGCTTTAGACCCAGATATATTTATTATTCAAAATTATTCAATATGTGAGATTGTATTATTCAGATCATATAACTGCAGCGTGGCTTGGGTCTGTAGTACTGTGAAATATCACAGGTTTTTTTTTTTTTTTTTTTTTTACAAAATAGTAGATCTTTACTTTTTCAAAATTAGAAGAAATATTCCCTAATTTCTAGACCAAGAAGGCAGTTTGCTGTTTTTTTCCCCATTGAAAGTAAGACAATAAGGATTTCAAGAAAGTTCATGTTTTTCAATTATAAGAAATAACTTCAAAGATTTAAAAAAATATTTCAGCCGGGCGCGGTGGCTCACGCCTGTAATCCCAGCACTTTGGGAGGCCGAGGCGGGCGGATCACAAGGTCAGGAGATCGAGACCATGGTGAAACCCCATCTCTACTAAAAATAGAAAAAAAAAAAAAATTAGCCGGGCGCAGTGGCGGGCGCCTGTAATCCCAGCTACTCGGGAGGCTGAGGCAGGAGAATGGCGTGAACCCGGGAGGCGGAGCTTGCAGTGAGCCGAGATTGTGCCACTGCACTCCAGCCTAGGCGACAGAGCAAGACTCCGTCTCAAAAAAAAAAAAAAAAAAAAATATTTCAGAAAATATTTAACCATACAAACTTAAATATCTTTGTTTTAGAAATCTTAAATGTTGTATTAGTAAGATAGGTTAATTGTTTTTAATTCATCACCTATTTATTTAGTTTCTCCATCCTTTAGGTATTATGTTAGATATTGGATATATATACTATAAAAAGATGTAGTAACTGGCTTTGAGTTCACAATCCTGAAAGGGACACAAAAGAATTGTAACTTATAGCACATTATAATAAAAAACATAGGCCCGGGATTATTTTGAGAACAAGTAGAATTTCAGATGGATAAATTCTTAGATGGACATAACCTAATTTCATTGGAGGCTGAAAAGATGTGCAGCTAAGGAAACAAAAAATGGTACCTGAACATGAAGTAAGCATCAGCTAACTCTTTTCTTTTGAATTGGGCAAATCCTAAAGTCACATCTTTCAACTTCCTTGTTTAGCATTTTCTTCTTTCGTTTCTACTTTTGTAGAAAAGTTTAGAATTGATGCTTCATTATTACAAATTTATTGAATTATTTCATTTTTAGATTACTAAATTTTAAAATGCATTTAATTTATATGAAATTAAATGACTTCTTTACTTCTGTGATCTTTGGTTAATCTTATTTATGCTTCTGTGAATCTCTACAGGGAAACAAGATGTATATTTTGTTAGTTCCAGTAATACAAAGAGCCAGTTATTTTTATTTTGTGTTTGAGTTTTAGAATGGGTGGTAGCAACACCATGTTGGTCTTCTGACTTTGTTTTGTGGTAGTTGTTGCAAGTCTGGTATATTTGCCTTGCATTGGGGTTGTTCACCTTAAATTGTAAAATCTGCAAAGGCTAACTAGGCTTCTATATTTTCCTTATTGTGTGTTCCTTCCTCTCCAGTCGCCCCCGTAGAAGGTTTGATAAATTGTTTTTTAAGACATTAATCTGTAATGCAGTTCATCTCATTTATCATTAACAGAAATCTGAAATTTAAAAGTATATCATTTTTATACATGTTTAATTTGAGGTGACAATGGGATATCCAAATGAAAACATCCAGTTAACAAGTGGACATTCAGATACCAGATTACTAAGATGAGAAAGATTGTACTTATTCTTCATAGAGGACATCTTAGAATAAAAGTCAAATCCTGTCATCTTTCTGTTGTTAATCCTCCAGTAACCTCCTCAGTCACTGGGACTTAGTCCTTACAATGACTTTTAAGACCTTACGTGGTATAGCCTCCCATTATCTCTCTGACCTCATCACTTACTCCCCCATCCCCCGGTTCTAGCCATGCTCACCTCTTTCATGTTTCTCAAAAAGCAGTTATGCTCTTGCTTTAAGGTCCGTCTACCTCCCCTTGCCGGAAGCACTCTTCCTCCATTTATCATTCTCTTGACTCTCTCCCTTACCCCTTTCTTACCTTTGCTCATATCTCTCACTTTTTCAGTGAATCCTTTCCTAATTACCTTACTTGCTTCCCTTCCACTTCCACATACCTAAGCCTCTGTTTTTGCTTTATTTTTCTCCATAGCTCTTATCACCTTCTAATATACTGTATAATTTACTTTTTAATTTCATGTGTTGTTGTCTCCCTCATAATAGAATGAAACTCAGTGAGGACAGTTATTTTGTAAATTTTATTCACTGCTGTATCTCTAGTACCTAGAACAGAGGTTGGCATATGGTAAGAGCTCAGTAAATATTTGCGGCTAATTTAAGTTGGTCTGCTCCCACATTGAGATTAATTTAAAGTTTTTTGGCTAGTATTTACCTTTTTGTCTAATATTTACCTTTGCTGAGAACATGAGATATTATTACCAAGGATTTTATTTTTGAAGTCTTTTCTTGAGGTTGAAACTAAAGTTAACATATATAATCTATATACTTGTATATACAGATGATATGTATAACATAATTTATTTATATATAGATTATATAGTAATATATAATACATAATACACAGCATGTGTAATCTATGAACACTTGATTGGACCATCATTTAGTAACTCATTCACCAGATCCTATAATAGACTCACACAATAGGTGAGAGCTGATGCAAACTTTGTATATTATGTTTAGGAGGTTGGATGTTGTCCTATGGGCATTGAGGATTTAGTGAAGGGTTTTAAGTAAGAGATTGACATGATTAGACATACACTTGGTAGACTACTCTGGTGGGTCTGCAGAGGATAAACTTAAGGAGGACAAGACAAGAAACAGGGAGAAGCTATTTGGGAAACTATTTTAGTAGTCCAGCAAAAGAGTTAAATGAGAACCTGGATTGAAATTTTGGTAAAGGAAAATATGAAGAAAGGATAGATTTTGGAAATATTTAAGAAGTAAAGGCCGGGCGCGGTGGCTCACGCCTGTAATCCCAGCACTTTGGGAGGCCAAGGCGGGTGGATCACTAGGTCAGGAAATCGAGACCATCCTGGCTAACATGATGAAACCCTGTCTCTACTAAAAATTAGCCAGGCATGGTGGCGGGCACCTGTAGTCCCAGCTACTTGGCAGGCTGGGGCAGGAGAATGGCGTGAACCTGGGAGGCAGAACTTTCAGTGAGCTGAGATTGGGCCATTGCACTCCAGCCTGGGCGACAGAGAGAGACTCAGTCTCAAAAAAAAAAAAAGAAGTAAAAACTGGCAAACCTTAGTGTTTGCTTGCGTGCAGGATGTGAGAGAAAAGGCTAGAATGACTACAGTGTAGCAACTGAGACAGGAAATATATGAGAAGGAAATAGGTTTATAGATAGACTTTGCCTAAGGACAGGCAGGTAGTGTTTAATCCAGGACTTAAACAAGGTTTTTCTGGCCCCAAAGCTCATGCTGGTTTTGTTTTGTTTTGTTTTGTTTTTGCTTTTTTTATTATTTTTAACTGATGCATAATAATTGAATGTATTTATGGGGTACAGTGTGATACTTTGATACATGTGTACAATGTGTGTGATCAAATCAAAGTAATTAGCATGTTCATGTCAATCATTTTTCATTTCTTCGTATTGGGAACATTCAAAATCTACTCATTTTGCTATTTGAAAATAAATTGTTGTTAATTATAGTTACCTACAATGCTATGGAACACTAGAACTAAATCCTCATATTTAGCTGTACTTTTGGATCTATTAAACAACCTCTGGCTATCCTCTCCTCCCCACATCCTTCCCAGCCTCTAGTAACCTATTCTGCTGTCTACTTCTATGAGGTTAACTTCTTTAGTTTACACGTGAGTGAGAATATGCAGTATTTGTCCTGTGGCTGGCTTATTTCACCTAGCATAATGCCCTCCAAGTTTGTCCATGTTGCCGTGAATGAAAAGATTTGATTTTTTTTTTGTGGCTGTATGGTATTTCATTGTGTATATATACCACATTTTCTTTATCCGTATATCTGCTGATGGACACTTAGGTTGATTTCATATCTTGGCTTATTGTGAATACTGCCACATAAATATTGGAGTGCACATATCTCTTCAACATACTGATTTCATTTCCTTTGGACATACGCATATTCGTAGGATTGCTGTATCAGATATATAGTAGTTCTATTTTTAGTTTTTTGAAGAACCTCCATGCTCTTTTCCAAATGGCTACACTAATTTGCATTCCCACTAAAAATGTATAAGAGTTTCCTTTTCTCCTTGTTTCTTCCCAGCACAGAAGCCCATCCTTTTAACTACCATGTTGCAGTAGGCAAATCTAGTTGATTCCTTATCAGGGAAATGAGACCTTGAAAATGACATTTAAGCAGGGATGCTTTTGCTGCTGTTTATAGGACAGATTAGAAGTGAGAATGACTAGAATTGAGAAGGGAGATTAAAGGATCTTGCATTAATCTACAATTAGGTATTTGGTTCCACATGAGGATTATAACCATATCTGGGAATGAAGAAGGAGGAGACAACCTTGTTAAGGAAAAATTAGCAGGATTTGAATGCCAGTTAGAAATGAGTAAAAGAGAAAGAAGAATAAAAAATTGTAAAATTGTGATCCTATGAGTTGGAAATTTTAATAAATAGCACATCTAATATGGAGAAATTGAAAATGTGCCTTTTTGGTTGCATGAAATAATAAGTTCATGATTAAAATTTTAGGGATTATTTGTACACCAAAAAATACGACAGTTACTGGTCTTCAGAAAAGGGCTAGAAGCAGAGTCAGTTTTAAGACTAGAGGAAAGGGTTTACTCAGAAATACCAATTAAAGCCATGTGAGAGACTCTCAACATTCTTTATAATAAAGTTTCTCAGTATGGCTGCTAACATACAGTGCTGTAGTTTAATAATTTAGAATTTAAGGAAAAGCTAAAAGTTCTCCCATTTAATGAGAGTTTTCTTTCCTTTTGTAAGGGTAGATGGAGTAAAAGAGAATGGTGAAGTGTGTTGTTTGGCACTAATAAAATCCAAAAGGTAGTGATGATTTTAAGACCAAGGATAGGACTCTGAGTTTCATTAGGGATTATGTGGAGAATAATGGTTGATGAGGGACAGATCAGCAGGGATCTTTAAGTGCAGTCACTAACTGGTGCAACATGTGAGAGACCTGGCTGGCATGCTAGGGGGAATGACTTTGTGTTCTCTGGGATCTATACCAAGATCCTAACATAGACTAAACATTTGATCTTTGTTGCCTGACTACATAAACAAAAGGTTAGGAGTATAGAACTCAAAGCGTAAAGTACAATTCAAAATCTAAATCTAGTTTATCGCTTTAACTTAATTATATATATATTATTTATCTTCCTATCAATATAAAATCCCAAACCTTATGAGTGAATGTTATTTTAAATTATGTTGAAAGCAGGTTCTAAATAATAAATGCAAGGAATAATTTATCTGACTCCAGTTCAACATTCGGCTTTTACATTTACACATGAAAATGATTTTTTTCTCTTTGGAAAAAAAAGTCTCAGTATCTGTTTAATTATTCTAACCACGTTTTCATCCTAATTGGTTGTAACAATTTCACAAAGGATTATTAATTTTATTTTACAGATGTGGAAAAGAAAGCATAGAAACACTGTCTGATGACCTCTGTACTTTTATATAGATCCTGATATTTTTATGATGGCTGTAATTATCTATTCATTGACATAGCACAGTTTTTAGAAATTTTCTAACAGAGGGGAGCTTCCCTACCTTTATTTGGTTGGAAAGGTCATAAGGGTAGATTTCTTACTGTTGTCCTTCCTGTTTAGGTGTGAAGTTTTTCAACATGAGTGGCCTCGGGGACAGTTCATCCGACCCTGCTAACCCAGACTCACATAAGAGGAAAGGATCGCCATGTGACACACTGGCATCAAGGTAGGAACACTCCTCTTAGTCTATTTTTGGCAGAGCTGCTTTATTACTTTCACTGCCACTTCAGAGCTTTTGTTTAATCTACTCCAAGTTCAGTGACTTTCTTTGAGTCTTTCATACTCACCATGTTGTCTTCCTTCCCCCAGGGTCTTTGCACATGCTTCTCCCTCAATCCAGCTTGCTTCCTCTTGATTTCCTTTAGTTAACACCTACTCATCCTTGAGATGTCAGCTTAGTCATTACATCCTTAAAGAGAGCCTTCTCTTCCTTCCATAACTGTTAGATCAAGTTCCTTCTTTCATGTAACTGTCTCAGATGTTTTTATAGCCATGATCCATAATTGCAGATTTTTACTAGTGTGATTATTTCATGAATTTCTGGCTTCCCTGCTAGACTCTAAGCTGCCACTTGGTAAAGGACCTTGTCTGTTCTTGCTCATCATTGTATCTTTAGTTCCTAACACAGTGTGTGGCTTATATATAGTAAGAACACAGTAAAGATTTGTCAAATGAATAAATAAATCTATTATATACCTTTAATTGCTGTCTTAGAACATTATGGCATTAATGGAACTAAGAAATATCAGACTTTAAAAAAATGATTATTGTGTAGTTAAATATTTGGTTATAAGAAATATGACCACCTTAAACAGGCTAAAAGAAACCTAATGCTAAGGAGACCCTCACAAATGCCAGATAGAGAAGAAACCTCAAATGCCAGATAGATTTAAATATGCATAGTTATATTCAGTCCTGTTAACTTTTGATTAGTATTGCATTACATGAATATACCACATTTGAAAAAGATGTTTTTATGCAAATACATTCCCTAGCTGCTCATTTAATATTAGATTAAAAGAGCAGCTAACTTCCTACCTGAGAGTAGCTTCCTACATTGAGTGGAAATTTTATTCCACTCATCTTCTAGGATTTAGAGGAAAGTTTTTCGAACTCCACACTATTGACATTTTGCATCAGAAAATTTTTTGTTGTAGGGGAGCTGTCCTGTATTTTGTAGGGTGTTTAGCATTATCCCTGCTTCTACACACCAAATGTCAATAGCATCTTAGTTGTGACAACCAAAAATATCTCCAAACATTGCCAAATGTCCCCTGGGGCCAGGGAAAGCAAAATCACCTCTAGTTGATAATCACTGATCTAGAGAATAAAGCTACAGAAGACTTTTCTGTCCTTGGGTTACATGCTGCTTTCTCATGGGAGGAAAAAAGGGAGGATTTTAACAGGAGAATGCCAAGGCTCCAGGCTTGAGAAAGAAAAGTGACCATTTATCTTACTCAGCTCGGAGAGCTGTCAGAGAGAGACAATAACCTGAGTATTCATAAGCACAAGTAAGTGTCCAGATGCTGGGAGGAATGTTGAGATCAAGATACGATCTAGAAGTGTGTTGTCAAAAATTAATGCTCTTGTTTTTATCTGTATATAAAGTCAGTCGTTAAAGGAAAAGTTAAGAATAAGTAACTATCTTTTACATTTAATTTTTTGTTTGGGGAAATTTTTTAAATATGTAAAAGAATATAGACTAAGAAACTATATCCAACACAATGTAATTGATAATATTCACATTATTATTTTGTTAATATTTTATCATATTTGCATAATCCTCTTTAAAAGTAATACAATATTGATTTGTCTGCAGTATTTTAATCTATTTTTAATAATCATGTGTGTATTTTATATATATACACACACAGGTATCTAAGCAATATAGAATATTAAATTTCTCCCATATAATTTATATAGATACTGTGTGTATATATATATATATATATATATATTTTTTTTGAGATGCATGCCTCAGCTGTCAGCCCAGGTTGGAGTGCAGGCGCACTGCTCACTGCAAGCTCCACCTCCCTGGTTTTCATTTGCATTCTCCTCACTTTCAGCCTCCCCCGAGAAGTTGGGACTATAGGGCGCTCGGGCCACCACGCTCAAGGTTTTTATTTTTTTAGTAGAGACGGGGTTTCACCGTGTTAGCCAGGATGATCTTGATCTCCTGACCTCATGATCTGCCCGTCTCGGCCTCCCAAAGTGCTGGGATTACAGGCTTGAGCCACCACGCCCGGCCATGTATTTTCTATAGTGTACTTTTTCAACATGGATTTTGAGGTTTAAATATGCATAGATATATTCAGTCCTATTAACTTTTGATTAGTATTGCATTACATGAATATACCACGTTTGAAAAATATTATTTTTCTACAAATGTATTCCCTAGAGATAAACAGCCCTATTATAAATTTTCGATGTTACAGCCAGCCTTGCAGCAAACATCCTCACACGTATCTCCTATTTTATACATAAGAGTTTCTTTGGTCAGGCACAGTGGTTCACTCCTGTAATCTCAGCACTTTGGAAGGCCAAGGAAGGTGGATCACCTGAGGTCAGGCGTTTGAGACCAGCCTGGCCAACATGGTAAAAACCCATCTCTACTTAAAAAAAAAAAAAAAATTAGCCAAGTATGGTGGCAGGCACCTGTAATCCCAGCTATTCAGAAGGCTGAGGCAGGAGAATTGCTTGAACATGGGAGGTGGAGGTTGCAGTAAGCCGATACAGTGCTACTGCGCTCCGGCCTGAGCAATGAGCAAAACTCCGGCTCAAAAAAAAAAAGAGTTTCTTTAATATCTGTATAAATTTTTATGTTCACTAGGTAAGTACCACATTGTTTTTCAAATAACAGGCATTGAGAATTCCTTTTTTCCCACATTCTTACTAACACTGTTCTCTTCTCATTTTAGTACTTTGCCAATCTAATGGGTGTGGGGTTATAGTTTTAGGGGCATTTCCATGATAATTAGATAAACTGATCATCTTTTTTTGGTCTTTTACTCATTTATATTTTCCTCCTTTGTGAATTTCTTGGTTGGTTGTATCTTTTGCCCATGTTCCTGCTGGGTTGTTTGTTCTTTTCTTTTTTATTTCTAAGACTTATTTTAAATTTTCTGGTTACTAACCTTTTCTTGCTTATAATTGATGCAAGTATCTTCTCCCAACCTGTTGGTTAACATTATTTATATTATTTATATTATGGTGTCTCTTGACATACAGAGCCATAGGTTTTCATGTGTCGAGCTTTTTAGGGTCTTGTTTAATAATTTTCTTCTACTCTAAGGTTTTAAATATATTTTCGTAATGTTTTCTTCTAATACACGTTTAAGGTTTTAATTAATCTGAAATTTATTTTTGTGCATGGTGTAATGTAGGGACCTAATTTTATTTATTGTTTTTCCCGGTTATACACTACCCTTGACTGTTTTTGTTCTGTTATCTTTATTATAAATCAAGTTCCTGTATATATAGGGATCTTGTCTGAGCTTTTTTGTAGTTGCCTTGATATGTGATGGAACAAGTTGTTCTTCTTGGTTATTCTTCAAATCCATCCATTGTGCTGAATCTTCTTACGTGTTCTAATGGTTTATCTGTAGATGCTCTGATGTTTTTGTGTATATAACATCATTACAAATATAAAAGTTTCGTATCTTCTCTTCTTTAGATATCTTAAAGATAATTATCTTCACATTTGCTTTAAAAATATTTGAAAGTACCATCTCCTTGAGGTTTGTAACTCAAATATGTGCTTCAGTTTTAACAAAACGATGTATTTGATATGGTAAACTAAAAATTTATAATATTGAAACTGAGTTTATGTATGAATATCACCTTGTAATGTTTCTGTCTCCCCAAACAGAAGTGAATTCATTAATCATAAAGAGCATCTGTTAGACATCAGGGTATTGCCAGCATTGTGTACAGATCCTTGAACAGGAGAGTTTCTCAGCAATTGTCTGGTGGGGTGAGATATCTCGTATCTCCCTCCTGTTACCTCTTCTCCATTCATTCATTCTTCTAGGAGAATGAGGATTAAAACGTTAATCTCAAAATTATAGGTAGCTGTGTTTGTGCTTGTTGAGCATTTCCAGTTCAACTCAAGTACACATTAAGTGCCCGCTCTTCAGCCAGCACCATTTGCATGATATTTTAAGGATACAAGTGAAATGTGAGACGTTTCTGTCTTTAGGGAGCTTACAAATCTGGTCATGGCACTCATTCTGCTTTTTAAATTTCTGGGCTCCCCGTGTCCCTGAAAATAAATAATCATAATCAAAACGATGATAATAGATAACATTTACTGAGCTAAAAGTATATGCCAGGAACTCTGCCAAGCATTTTACATGTATTCTCTTTTTTATACAAAACTCTGGGAAGTAATGTCATTATCCTAGTTTTACAGATAAGAAAATTGAAGCTTAGAAAAGTTAACTTTCCACTAAGTGACTTGCTCGGGGTTGGATGGCTAGTAAATGACAGGAAGTTTGGGCCTGTGCATTTTTTGTTGTTGTTGTTAAGGCACAGGATCTCATTCTATTGCCCAGACTGGAGTGGAGCAGCACAATCATAGCTCACAGCAGCCTCCAACTCCTGGGCTCAAGCAATCCTCCTGCCTCAGCCTCCCGATTAGCGCATACCAGCATGCCTGGCTAATTTTTATTTATTTATTTTTTTTGAGACAGGGTCTTGTTGTGTTACCCAGGCTGGTCTTGAACTCCTAGCCTCAAGCATTCCTCCTGCCTCTGTCTCCCAAAGTTCTAGGATTACAGGTGTGAGCTGCTGTACCCAGCTGAACCTGTGCTTTTAAGTAGTATACCATGCTTTTTATCATGGCGTGCAAGATCCCTGTGATCTGATCTGGACCACATCTTTTGCCCTTTTGTTTCTTATCTGTAGTTTAGCTATACTGAACTACTTATAGATTCTTTAACTTGGTATTTTCACTCTTACTTTATACCTTTGAAAAAGCTGGTTTTTTCTTTCAGGAAGCCAGCCTCTCCCTACCACTAAGTTCATGCATCTTGTTCTCTAGGTCTAGGTGTACTTCTGTAGTATTCTAGTCTTGCTGCATAGTATTGTAATGGCCTGTTTTCTTTGTTTTCCAACTAATTGGGAGCTGCATCTAATTTATTTTTGGATCCTCCAGACACAGTACATGATTATCTGGCATATAATAAGTATAGGAGTATTTGTTGAGTTAGCTAGTTTGTTGAAGAAAAAACGGTACACACATGAGATATTAACTCAGAGTAGCATTAACTAGGAGGTCTGCAATATAAATGGTAATAAAAAGGATTCGTAAAGAGAGAAATATAGTTGACCCAGAGTAATAAAGGAAGACTTCTTTTCCATTAAGGTAGACTTTTTTTTTTGCCATCTCCACTTTTGGCTTTGAACATATCTGCTCTCATTTTATCTCCTTGCTTATTGGTTACTTCATTTCATGGTGAGTTTTTGTAGTCTCAATCTCTAGTCATTTTATAGACACCTTGCCAGTTCATTACTTTTAGCTTCTTGCTTTCTCTGTCCCCTCTCTGTCTGCGTGTCCTGCCTGTTCTATCACTTTTTTCTTTTTCTGTATACTGTCTTCAAGTTCTTTGGTTTTACACAAAACTTACCATCGAAAACATATTTGAGAGTTCCACCAAGAGAGTCCAGTGTACTCTAAATGTTGAAATTTAGATCCATGGATTTAAATAGATCATAATTTTAGACTGAATTTACTAAATATACCTTATATCAATTAGTTTCTCTAAGGTAAAAGTAGATGTCTTCAAACACTGTCAGGTTGCAGAGCTGAGGTTCTCTAAAACCTTGTATGTATCAAAATGTATGTTACTCATTTTATTCATGCCTTGGTGTGTAATTTGTCAAAATATCTTGCTCCATTTTCTTGTTGTGGGAGTTATAAGATACAATTTTAATAACTACAATTGGGAAAATTCCTCAATAATGAAAGACTTAAAAGATGAAAGACAGAAATGTGACGGTTGCAGTTTTAAAATTTGGTTTTGTTTTGGCATTTGTAATATTTTGTTTTGTGTAGGTAAATACATTTGATTAGTTGATTCTTTTCAACTTACTATATTATTTTGTGCTGTTGTTTTTATAGTCTTTAATATTATTAAGAAAGGTAAATGGGGCTGGGCTTGGTAGCTCACACCTGTAATCCCAACACTTTGGGAGGCTGAGATGGGCGGATCATGAGGTCAAAAGATCGAGACCATCCTGGCCAACATGGTGAAACCCTGGCTCTACTAAAACACGAAAATTAGCTAGGCGTGGTGGCATGTGCCTGTAGTCCCAGCTACACAGGAGGCTAAGGCAGAAGAATTGCTTGAACCCGGGAGGCAGAGGTTGCAGTGAGCCGAGACTGCACTGCAGCCTGGCGACAGAGTGAGATTCCGTCTCAAAAAAAAAAAAAAAGAAAAGTAAATGGTATCTTAATTGTTGCCAGTTATGAGCTTTATAGCAACCGATCTTCCCCTCTTCTCTCCTCTTTTTTCTATTTCTTTTCTATCTAGCCAAATGATTTTGATTGCTGCTTATAAAACAAAGAGCTACTTGTGACCGGTTCTCCTATTATATTAGTTTGATAATAACAAAATTTCAAAGTCATACTTAACTGTCTTTATATGTGTTACAAAACAAGTTACCTGATGACTTGGCTAAATAAACCAGGGCTAAAGACTGAAAGGCGAAACCAAATCATGGTCATTGAGTACATTTGGTATACTTTTTTAAAAAGGTGCTACCTGTATGCGCTGTTATTTCTTGTTCTCATTATTTTGCTTTAATATAAATTGTTTGACTTTGTTTATTGCATTTATAGGAACTTACAAATAGTTTTTTTTCTGTCTTTTTAGGACACAGCTGTATACAGAATACATTGTTCACTGTACCTTCATCTCTGTTATTATCCTTATTATTTTGCTTTTGAATGGATAATTTTTTGATGAGGATCAACTAATGGTTTAATCATAAGAATTAAAAGTTTATCAGAGTTACCGGATTTCTAACTGTAACTTTTGAATTCTAGTATCGTTTTCCCTGCTTAATTTATACCAGTTATTTGAAAATTGAGATTTTTCTATTTCAAGGAGTTATTCATAATATAAAGTAGTTCCAAATGCAACTAGTGTATTTATTGTATGTTTGCTTTTAATATCTAGTAATTGTTAGTTATTTGAAAATATTCAAGGTGTATATATGATTGGGAGATATATCTGTTACAGCAGTCAATTTACTTTATATATTTTAGCCAGAATTGTTTTCTAAACTTTGGTATTTGGTAGTGTCCATTTTTTAGATGTGAATTTATATCACTTTCTAAATCTGGTGTTATATTTTCAACAAAAATAAAGATCTCACTAAATGTGTAAGCATAGATACTTGATCAGAGAAGGAAATATGGTGATACAAATGTACACTAACTGGATTTTCTTTGTGTGACAGCACTGAAAAGAGGCGCAGGGAGCAAGAAAATAAATATTTAGAAGAACTAGCTGAGTTACTGTCTGCCAACATTAGTGACATTGACAGCTTGAGTGTAAAACCAGACAAATGCAAGATTTTGAAGAAAACAGTCGATCAGATACAGCTAATGAAGAGAATGGAACAAGGTAAAAAACAAACAAAAAAAACCCCCATGGCCGTGTGCTTTGTTATTAAGAAATTTATAATATGTCATTTTGCTTTATTATTATTATTATTTTTTTTATTTTTTATTTTTTTTGAGACAGAGTCCCACTCTGTCACTCGGGCTGGAGTGCAGTGGCACGATCTGAGCTCACTGCAACCTCTGCCTGCCAGGTTCACGCTATTTTCCTACCTAAGCTTCCCAAGTAGCTGGGACTACAGGCGCCCGCCACTACACCTGGCTAATTTTTTTGTATTTTTTTAGTAGAGATGGGGTTTCACTGTGTTGGCCAGGATGGTCTCGATCTCCTGACCTCGTGATCCACCCGCCTCGGCCTCCCAAAGTGCTGGGATTACAGGCGTGCACCACCATGCCCAGCCTACTTTTTTATTAAGAAATTACATTGAACATTATATATAAATAAATGTCTTTGTTAAAATGCTGTTTATTTTAGAAAGAGAACCTGAGAATCTTCTTGTTATAACAAAGTGTCTTATTAAGTTAACTCAAAAGCTGGTTGCTTTAGATTATGGGACTCAGTATCATAAGAGATTGAGTCAGAAGACACAAGTTGTGGAGTTGGACCTGAGGCCCTGGCATAGAGTTCTTTAGGACAGTAACTCCATGAAGGGAAAAATCTCTCCAGCTTTATGAGGAAGTTTGTCTCTACTTGGGCTCTTCTCTCAAAAAACCTTGATTTTAAAAAAAATTTTATTTTATTTTATTTTATTTTATTTTAATTTAATTTTATTTTTTTTTAATTTATTTTGAGATGGAGCCTCACTCTGTCACCCAGGCTGGAGAGCAGTGGTGTGATCTCGGCTCACTGCAACCTCTGCCTCCCGGGTTCAAGCAGTTCTCCTGCCCCAGCCTCCCGAGCCGCTGGGATTACAAGTGCGTGCCCCTATGCCCAGCTAATTTTTGTATTTTTAGTAGAGACGGGGTTTCACCATGTTGGCCCGGCTGATGTATTTTTAAGGTTCATATTTTTACTACCTGTATTTACTAGGAACCCCATACCATCAAACCTCCTTGGTTGCCTACCAGAAAGAAAGGCAAAGCACTTTGAAGAAACAATCCCACAAGCTGGCCCCATGGGAGTGCCACAGAACAAGTGCTTCTGAGGGTGATTTTACACTGCAAAGTTACTTAACATATGAGGAAATAATCTAGAGTAACAACACAAAGAATAAACAGAAGGACTGACCCCAAAGAACTTCAGATTATTAACATTAAAGTTTTATAATTTTAAGATTTTAGAAACTGGAAAATGGATAGTCTAGTGACAACTGATTTAGCAACGGGAGAAACCATACTGTAAAACTGCAGAGGGGAGCACTGGCAAGACGCCTGGCTAACACTAACAGCCTGGCTCCTGCTTCCTAAATTGGGGGTGGCAGGATTCCTCTGGGTAAACTGAGCAGTCGGAAGGTGAAGTCATGTGGGGATGATCCTCAAATGAAAAAATTCATTCCTTATCTTGCACCCACTCCTCACATAACTGCATGTTCTGTTTAATGTGAACAAAAAGCCAGATATTGGAGGAAAGCCTGTAATATAAAAGAGAGCAAACCAAGCAAATAAACAGAAAAAAGGAAACTCAGAGGAAGCCGAAACAATGCAGGGAGCTGAAGAAAACTTAAAAAGATACCAGTCCCTCGGAGACATGAGGGAAGATATTTCATCAAAAAATGAGAATAAGTCCTATAAAATGAAATATTCAAGAGAAGAAATAGCTTTTGGAACTTAAAAACAGGATAACTGATAAAAATTGTACCTGTTTCTACTCTTTGCCTCCTCACACTCTGTGCCCTGACCAGTTGCAGGCGCACCCTGCCCCCGCTATTTACGCTTGCTGTTCCCTCTGTCTGGAATGCTCTGTCTCTAGATATCCACATGCTTTATTCACCCTTTTCATGTCTTGGCTCAAATATGTCTTCTGAGTAAAGTTGTTCCTAACTAAACTATTTGAAATATTTTAAAAACTAGAAAACAAAATCTATGCATCTTTTTACACCTTCTTTATTTTCCCCACAGTACTGTTTACATCTGACATATGACATATTTTATATATTATTTGCCTGCCCCCACTAGAGTTCCATGAGGGCAAGGATTTTTGTTTGTTCACGACTATATCCTCAGTACCTAGAACAGCACTTGGGTACATAGTAGGCTTTCAATGCATGTTTGTTGAATGAATGGATGAAGGGATGAGAATTGAAGAAATCTCTTAAATAATAAGCAATGGAAAATGAGAGAAAAAATAAGAAACTTATAGGATTAGTTCAGGAAGTCTAACATATGATTAATCCCAGAAAAAAAAGAGAATAGAACAAATAGAAGGGAAGAAATGATAAGAAAAATAATGCAAAAATAATGTTCTCAGAACTAGAAGAATATTAGTTTCCAGATTGAAAGCCCTCATGTAGTGCCCAGCACAGTTGTTGAAAAAGAAAGATAAAGTAACTTATACCAATGCACAATTTAGTAACATTTCAGAACACCAGGGAGAAAAACAAGAGAGAAGAAAAAACAGGTCTCACACATACTAGATTGCTTTCAGAATAGGTTCAGATTTCTAAATAACAACATTGAAAACTAAAATTCTAGACCCAGAATTCTGTGTTCATCCAGTTGAAGTTATGAGTGCCAAATAGACATGTTCAGACTTTCAGAGTCTCAAAGGTATTACCTCCAGTTATACCTGTTTCAGAAATCTCTATCCAATCCAAGATAGTAATGCTAGAAAGAAGGGCATAGGATCTTAACCCAGGGAAACCATGGAATCTTAACACAAAGAAAGGTAAAAGGAGACCCAGGATTACAGTTGCGCAGCAACCTAGAAAATAGCCAGTCCTAGTTGCAGCAGGTGGATAGAGGACTCTAGGGAACATTTCCATAGGAAAAAAGGAACGCATAAGAGTATCTGCTAACTGACTGAATCGAGGTGAATTTTTCAGCTTTGGAGGGGAGCTTAGGGTTGAATTAAACTATACATAACATCTGAAACACTAAATATAAGAAAAGAAGTGTAAATTATAACACACACCTTGGCTCCCTTATAAAGTATGTTTATATGACCATAGTAACATATATATTAAATATTGGTTACTCAAAAAATTGTTAAAACTATACTGAAAGTAAGAGAGGAGGGGTACTTTGTGTAGCAGGTTGGTGTAAATAACTTAAATTCTTTACCTTTCATGATAGCATGTCAATAGATTCTGTCTAACGTGGACAAAATCAGGTTGTAGCAAATTAGCATGTTACTAAGAAGTATGAAGCGTATTAGGATATAGGCTAGGCTAGTATAACAACACACCCAAAATACAATGGTTTTAAAAAGATGGTCTAGGAAGGTGTCAGGGATTGACTCCTTCCATCTGTTTTGCTCTGCCATTCCTAGGGTATTGCCATTATCCATGTGGTTAGACATGGCCCCCTTGTCCAAGTCCCAGCTAACAAGAAGGAGAAAGAAAAAAACAAGAAGGCATGCTTCTTTTCCATTACAGATAAGACCCAGAAATTGCATGTCACTAATGTTCACGTTCCCTTAGACCAGAAACTAGTCACGTAGCCATTCCTACCTTAGGTTTTCCCTAAAATGTTAGATGTTTTGAACTTCACACAAAATTATTAAATCTGCTTGAACTTCATAGTTTATGTTTTTTAGAACTTGTTTACAAACAAAAGCCTTTCTTACCCTCATGTAATAAAACACATGAAATGATGAAGGAAATGTATCTTAAAATGAGAAACTCCTGCACCATAATAATAAAAAGATAACATAATTTAAAAATAAACAAAGACCCTGAATAGACATTTCTCCGAAGAAAATGTACAAATGGCCAACAAGCACATGAAAAAGATGCCCAATATCATTAGCCATTAGGGAAATGCAAACTAGAATCACAGTCACATACCATTTCACACTCAGATGGCTGTAATCAAAAAGACAGATAAGGCTGGGTGCTGTGGCTCACGCCTGTAATCCCGGCACTTTGGGAGGCCAAGGTGAGGAGATCGCTTGAGCCCAGGAGTTTGAGACCAGTCTGGGCAACATAGCGAGACCCTGTCTCTACAAAAAAATTAATAATTACCCAGGCACCGTGGTGCATCCCTGTAGTCCCAACTATTTGGGAGGCCGAGGTGGGAGGATTGCTTGAGCCCAGGAGTTTGAGGTTGCAGTGAGCTATGATTGTGCCACTGCACTCCATCCTGGGCAACAGAGTGAGGAGTGTCTTAGGAAAAAAACAAAAAATGGTAGTAACAAGTGTGGGTGAGAAATTGAAAGCCTCACATACTTCTAATGAGAATGGAAAAATGATAGAGCCACATTGGAAAACAGTCCAACAGTTTCTCAACTGGAGGAGAGTTTAGGGCTGAACATAGAGTTAGCTATCATATGACCCAATAATTCCACTTCTAGGTGTATCCCCAAGAGAAATGAACACATGTCCATACAAAAATTTGTACATGAATGTTCACAATAACATTATCACAAATTGCTAAAAAGTAGAAACTACCCATATGTCCATCATATGGGTGAAAGTAGAAACTACCCATATGTCCATCATAAAAGGACATATACCCCTATGAAGGACTATCATTAGGCAATAAAAAGGGATAAAGTACTGATAAATAATTCAACATGGTTGAACTCTGAAAACATGCTAAGCGAAAGAAGCAGCCCAGTCACATATGACCACATGTTGTATGATTCCATTTATAGGAAATGTCCAAAGAAGGCAAATTCATTGAGACAAAAAATAAATTGGTAGATATCTCAGGCTTAGGGGTATTGGAAAAATGGGGAGTGACTGGTAATGGGAATGGAGTTTTTTGGGAGGTGATGAGAATATTCTAAAATTGTGATGGTAGTTGCACAACTCTGTGAATATACTAAAAATCGTTGAATTGTGTGCCTTAAATGAGTTAATTGCATGTTGTGTAAATTATAGCTCAAGAAAGCCGTTATTATAAGTATGATGTGAGATAACATACCATAGGTTTGCAAAAATTAAAAACTATAATATTGTTTTCAGCAAGGATGCAGAAGAGCCAAACCAATGTTACAACCTCTTTGGAGAGCAGTTTGTCAATACCTAGTAATATAAGTTATACAGACCTTATGATCCTGCAATTTCACTTCTAGTATTTATCCTGAAAAAACTGACACATGTACAAAAGAGGAAATATCAAAAATAGTTTATTATAGGACTGTAGTTATCAAAAGACCTACCAGTAGGGGAATAGAAATCTACTATGGATTATTTATATAATGTAATACTCTTAACAGCAGTTAAAATGAATGTATCAGACCTACATGTATCAATGTGGTTAAATCTCAAACATAATACTGAGTGGAAAAAGTAAGTTGAAAAAGTTGTACAGTTGTCCCTTGGTATGTGTGGGGGGTTGCTTTCATGACTTCCCACTGATACTAAAATCTGAGTATGCTCAAGTCCCTGATATAAAATGGTGTACTAGCCAGGGGCAATGGGGCATGTCTGTAATCCCAGCTACCTGGAAGTCTGAGGCTAGAGGATTGCTTGAGCTTAGGAGTTTAGGGTTAGCCTGGGCAACATAGCAAAATCCCTGTCTCTTAAAATAAAACAAACAAAATTTAAAAATAAGATAAAATGTAATAATTTTTGCATATAATTGATCCTCCCATGTACTTTTTTTTTTTTTTTTTTTTTGAGACAGGCTTTCACTTTGTCGCCCAGGCTGGAGTGCAGTTGCGGGATCTCGGCTCACTGCAACCTCTGCCTCCTAGGTCCAAGCAATTATTGTACTTCAGCCTCCTGAGTAGCTGAGATTACAGACATGTGCCACCACACCCAGCTAATTTTTATATTTTTGTTAGAGGGAAGATTTCACCATGTTGGCCAGGCTGGTCTCCAACTCCTGATCTCAAAAGATCTGCCTGCCTTAGCCTCCCAAAGTGCTGGGATTACAGACGTGAGCCACCTCGCCTGGCCCATGTACTTTTAAATAATCTCTAGATTACCTATTATGATACCTACGACAATGTAAAGGCTATGTAAATAGTTGTACTGTATTGTTTAAGGAATAATGATGAAAAGATGAAAAAAAATCTATATGTATTCAGCACAGACACAATTTTTTCTCAAATATTTTTGATCTATGGTCAGTAGAATCCATGGATGGGGAGGACTGATGGTATATATAACTACACATTTATGTAAACTTTAAAACATGAAACAATAATATATTGTTTATATGTATGTTTATATAAAACAATAATATATTTTTATGAAATCATACATATGGAGTGAAAGTATAAAAACATGCTTAGAATGATTATGGCAATCTCAGAATAATGGTTGCTTCTGAAAAAAGGCACAGAGGAGGGAGGGCAGGCCTTTCACTGTATTTGCAACATGTATTTATTTAAAAAGGAAAAATATGGAGCAAATGATGTTAACATCTGTGAAAACCGAATGGTGGCTATATTAATATGTGCTGTATAATTTTCTGTATTTTTTGGAATACTTGAAATCCTCCTTTTTTTTGAGACATGGTCTCATCCTGATACCCAGGCTGGAGTGCAGTGGCACAATTATAGTGCACTGCTGCCTCAAACACTTGGGCTCAAGCAATCCTCCTACCTCACCCTCCGGAGTAGGTAGGATTACAAGCATGCACCACCACACCTAGCTAAGTTTTAAAATTTTTTTTAAAGATAAGGGTCTCGCTTTGTTGCCCAGGCTGTTCTCAAACTCCTGGCCTCAAGCAGTGCTCCCACCTCTGCCTCCCAAAGCACTGAGATTACAGGCTTGGGGCACTGCACTCAACCCAAAATACTTCCTGTTTTAAAGTGAAAATATGAATTTTTATGCTCAATAATATAATACCATATTCTCATTGTTGAAACACTGGATGTAGTATTCAAATCTTCATGCTACCATGTATTAGTTACGTTTTCAGGCACATTACTTAACCTTTGTGATGTTCCATTTTATAATCCATAAAATAAGTATAATTAAGATTAGTGTGAAAGTGCCTAGATACTGACTAAATGTTATTTGAATTTGACAGTTGGTGAATCTGTGTCTTCATAAACTTGACTTTATGAAAATGAGCTCTTTTCAGATATGTGATTTTTTTAAGTTTCTTTATTATAGAGAAATCAACAACTGATGACGATGTACAGAAATCAGACATCTCATCAAGTAGTCAAGGAGTGATAGAAAAGGAATCCTTGGGACCTCTTCTTTTGGAGGTAGGTGTCGTCATTGACTTAGAAAATGATTAAAATCTTTGTTGTAGTCAATTTGGTTTTTTCTTTTTTTTTTTTTTAATGCCTTATATCCAGTTAATAAATTATAAAACAAAGAACTTCTTACAATTTTATCATGATAACCATTTGACAGTTGTTACTGTTTCAGAATCAAAAGTGAATAATGAACATAAGAAATTTTCATGAGGGCATTCTGAGCAGTGAGATGGAAAACTTGAAGCTTATTGTGTATGGCTTTGCCTTTTATTTCTGTGGTGGTCAGGCCTAACTGGGTAAATAAAATATTAATATTAGATTTACTTGGCTAGCTAGTGTTATCTATATGTATACCATAGAATTTTACTTTTGAGTGAAAGATCCCACAGTTTATTGCAGTACATGATTTTCTGCAGTTTTCTGAATAAAAATATTTAAATTATTTATATAAACATTCTAAGAGAATTACTATTTTAACTGTCAAACTTTGTAATGTGAAGGACTTTTAAATTTGAGTGACTTTGTAATTACTATGTAATTTTCACCCCTGCATTTTCTATCTAATCTTTACTTCCTGCATTCTTAATATAAATGTCTTGTTTCCAAGCATCCTCATTACTTTAAATGCTTTCTCTCCTACATGAATGTTTAAAGACATATGTATGTATGTATATACTCATCCCTCACAATGTACACTTTCTATCTCTATGCCTAATAATGTATATTTATTTATGTAAGGATATATAAAACAAATTATCCTTTCCTTATCTTTCCTAAAGGCTCTCCTCTCTGATGAAATCTTCTTAACTACTCAGACTTGCATAGGTCTCTTTATTTTCTAATTCCTTTATATGTTTTGTGGTATTACCCCACTTCCTCCTGTTTTTGTATTAACCATAATTCCCTCTACCTACTGCTAATGTAAGAATAGTCTTAAAATTCACTTCTTTTACAGCCCCAGAAATATCATGTATTCTCGTTGCTTCACTTTTTATCTCTATAGAGATGATACTCAAATATGTACGTTTTGCTTTTACCTCTTCCCATACTTCATTCCTATAATGAATAGACACTAATAATAATAAATGCTAAATACTTTCAACTCTCCTATTAGCAACTTCTCCCTCTGAATCTAAATTCTTTATTTCCCTTCCACATTATACAAGTACTTTATTACTTCAGACTTTTGCTTTTAATTATTTTTATTCGTGGAACAAGCGCATAATTTTGTAGAATTATAATATATGAAACACATTGGCTGTTGAAACTAGAATGGAAACTACTCTCTGAGCAAGTACATACACATGTAACTGGTGAGGGGAGCTAGTACGTATGATGGATGTGGATTTCTTATTGTCAAAAGAAATCAAAAAATGACAGGAAAACATTCATTCAAAATTATTATAAGAAGACAAACTAGGAATTAACTTTTTTAGCTGATGAAAACCACTGTGAATCAAAGGAAAACTGTAGCACATTACATATAAATTAAATGTCATTATGCAAGCATTTTCAAATATGAAAGAACATATCACATTAGAAATTTAGAAAACAGTATGAAGGTGTATTTAGGTTCTTGACTTCAAGGAGCTAATAATATTTTTGTTTATGAATTACAGATATGTGAAATAAAGACTATCAAATAGAATTATAAATTTTACAGACAACAAATACCTTCATTGACAACCTGTTATACCTGATGTCTTTTCTATCTTTTTTTTTTTTTTTTTTTGAGATGGCGTCTCGCTCTGTCACCCAGGCTGGAGTGCAGTGGCGCGATCTTGGCTCACTGCAAGCTCCGCCTCCTGGGTTCATGCCATTCTCCTGCCTCAGCCTCCCGAGTAGCTGGGACTACAGGCGCCCACCACCACGCCCCTGACCCTGTCCCTGTTAACTTAAACTTTATGGAGTTTTATCCTTGGAAGCTAAAACAGGAAGGGTAGAAAAGCTACCAAGAGATGTTTTCATTGAATAATCCACGTTACAGTCTTGAGATGCACTGTTCAACATAATAGCCAGTAGCAACATATGGCTATTAAAATTTAAATTAGGGCCAGTCACAGTGATTCACACCTGTAATCCCAACACTTTAGGAGGCTAAGGCAGGAACATCATTTGAAGCCAGGAATTAGAGACCAGTTGGGTAGTGTAGTAAAACCCCATCTGTACAAAAAAATGAAAAAAGGTAGCTGGTCATGGTGACACATGCCTTTGGTCCCAGCTACTTGGGAAGCTGAGGCAGGAGGATTGCATGAGCCCAGGAGTTTGAGGCTACAGTGAGACTTGATTGCACCACTGCACTCCAGCATGGTCAACAGAGCAAGACCCTGTCTTTATTTAAAAAAAAAAATTTTTTTTAATTAAATAAAGTTAAAAATTCAATGCTTCAGTCTCACCAGCCATATTTAAAGTGTTTGGTATCCATATGTGGTCAGTAGCTACTGTATTAGACAATATAAATATAGAATATTTTCATCATTGCAGAAAGTTCAGTTTGACAACACTAGTGTAAGAGGGACTTGCCCAGATAGAAGATCCCCAGAGGTAAAAAATGAACAAATATCCACCACCATACTATGAGAAATTCTCACCATTCAGAATTGTTTATTTCTCCTTTTATTTATTTATTTATTTATTTTTGAGACAGAGTCTCTGTCACCCAGGCTGGAGTACAGTGGTGCGATCTCAGCTCACTACAAGCTCTGCCTCCCGGGTTCACGGCATTCTCCTGCCTCAGCCTCCTGAGTAGCTGGGACTACAGGTGCCCATCACCACGCCTGGCTAACTTTTTTGTATTTTTAGTAGAGACAGTGTTTCACCGTGTTAGCCAGGATGGTCTTGATCTCCTGACCTCGTGATCCGCCCACCTCAGCCTCCAAAAGTGCTGGGATTACAGGTGTGAGCCACTGCTCCTGACCTATTTCTGTTTTTAAAAATATTTTAAAAAGTTAGCACGGGTAAAGAATGAAGATCCTGAAAGAAATTTTTGCACATCTAAAGAGAAGGTGACGTTAGAATTTATTTATTCAACAAAGATTTGTTGAATACCTAGAGTGTGTCAGACACTGGATATCTACATCATGGAATTACTATAAAAATTAATTGACACAATTTCTTAGCAGAGTACTTTACACATAGTACTCATTAAGTCCAGTATAGGCATTTTTTTAAAAGCTCATTTCCTCCCTTTGCTGTCTAAAATTCCTCTGCCTGCTGGTCAGAGTTCTGCATTATTTGACTGTAACCGTCCTGTTTCCTTTGGTCCATAAGAAAACTCTTATTTCAGTCAGGGAGGTCTCACTATGTCTTGCACATGCATTCTAGCTTCGTCAACTTGCTTTGTACGATTCCCTACATTTCTTTGGGTTTTTTTTGTTTTTTGTTTTTTGAGATGGAGTCTTGCTCTGTCGCCTAGACTGGAGTGCAGATCTTGGCTCACTGCAGGTTCTGCCTCCCGGGTTCACGCCGTTCTTCTGCCTCAGGCTCCCAAGTAGCTGGAACCACAGGCGCCCGCTACCATTCCCTAATTTTTTTTTTTGTATTTTTGTAGAGATGGAGTTTCACCGTGTTAGCCAGGATGGTCTCGATCTCCTGACCTCGTGATCCACCCGCCTCAGCCTCCCAAAGTGCTGGGGTTACAGGCTTGAGCCACTGCACCCGACCACCATTCCGTACATTTCTTTGTGGCTTTTGACACTTGCTGACCACTCATTCCCACTACCTTAAACATTCCATGGCACCTTTCACAGTGTTCTTTCTCTACCCCTCTGGTTACTCCTCAGCCTTTTTCTCAGATTTCTTTCTTTAATTGCCTCTTAAATGTTAGTATCCCCCAGGATTCTAGCCTTGGCTCTTTCCCTTTTTTTATTCTGTACACATTTCCTGGGAAGGTTTATCTGTGTCTTTGTCTGTATAACATATACACATATATGTGAATTACATGTATGAAATCAATTGCAATTCTCTGATTTCACGCAATAGAAATCAACTCTGACTAAGCAAATATGAATTTATTGGAATGCTATTTGGATATCATAGAACCATGCTTGGAAACGGGATGAAATCAGGGTACCTTGAGGGTAGAAAGCAAAAGCTTTGTTAACAGTCTCTTTGAAAGAACTATCTGGGCAATGCCCTGCTGCTAGAATGAATGTACTCCTGCTATGTTTAGCTTTTTGTAATCCTTAAGATTCACATTTAAGGAGGAAGTCTCCCAGTGGCCTGATTAAGTATCCCATAAGACTTTATGTAGTGGGGAAGAAAATTTCCCAGAGGAAATCAGAGTATCCTTTACTAGGGGAAAAGATGATTGTAGTTAAAAACAAATAAACAGGCTGGGCGCAGTGTGTCACGCCTGTAATCCCAGCACTTTGGGAGGCCGAGGCGGGTGGATCACTTGAGGTCAGGAGTTTGAGATCAGGCTGGTCAACATGGCAAAATCCCATCTCTACTAAAAATGTAAAAATTAGCCGGGCGTGGTGGTGAGCGCCTGTAATCCCAGCTACTCAGGAGGCTGAGGCAGGAGAATCGCGTGAACCTGAGAGGCGGAGGTTGCAGTGAGCTGAAATTGCACCATTGCACTCCAGCCTGGGCAACAGAGTAAGACTCCGTCTCAAAATAAATAATAAGTAAAAAATAAACAAGAGACCCAAATGATTACTATATGTACCTGTGAATCACAAAGGTCTATCCTTAGCCCAGATCTCTCTTCCAAGCTTCTGTTTCAATACATCCTGCTGCCTTTTAAAGATTTCCAGTTTTCCCAGAGTGGACTCAAACTTTGGAGGTTGGAGGTATTTTGGGGCTTCTCAGCAGACTTGTGACAGTGGGGTCACCTCAAGTTTTGGAAAAGCAATGAAAAATGACCAGTGCTGTGATAACATCCAGTTTACTCACATGACCTGGGATAGTTCATTTTGTACTGTCCGTCCCAGATTTGTTGCCGTAATCTGGGACGGACAGTACAAAATTTGTTGACATGACTTGGGGAGGAGAGTTCCTTGTGCTCCCTTTTCATTAGCATTCTGGAAAGAAATCAAAACTTGTATGTGGTGTTCACTTTGGCAGCACATATACTAAAATCAGAACAATACCGAGAAGGTTATCATAGCCTCTGCACAAGGATGACACACAAATTTGTGAATTATGTCGTATTTTTCAGCTAAACCCAACTTATACCACAGGCAAAACCCTCAAGGGCATCAAAGAATATAAAAGCAAAAAGCTTCACTGAAAGGACAGCACCTTTGAATATTAAAGGAACATCAGATACAAAAGAACCAGTGTAAGAGCTCTGGAAACTCAAAAAACCAGAGTGTTTTCTTACATCCATCCAAACCACTGCACTAACTCCCCAGCCATGGTTCGTAACCAGCCTGAAATGATTCACGTGACAGACGAAGAATTCAGAATCTTGATGGCAACAAAGATCATTAAGATTCAGGAGAAAGTTGAAACCCAATCCAAGGAATGTTAGGAATCCAGTAAAATGATATTAGAGATTAAAGATAAAATAGCTGTTTTAAGAAAGAACCAAACTGATCTGATAGAGCTGAAAACCTCACTACAAGAAACATTTCGTAATTGGAAATATTAATGACAGAATCGACCAAGCTGAGGAAAGAATCTCAGAGCTCGAAGACCAGTTCTTCAGCCAACTTAGACAGAAATAAAGAAAAAAGAATAAAAAAGAATGAACAAAACCTCTGAGAAATATGGGATTATGTAAAGAGACTAAACCTACAGCTAGTGTCCCTGACCAAGAGGGAGAGTATATTAGTCAATTTCCACACTGTTATAAAGAATACCTGATATTGGGCCAGCTGCGGTGACTCACGCCTGTAATCCCAGCACTTTGGGAGACCATGGCGGGCGGATCACTTGAGGTCAGGAGTTCGAGACCAGCCTGGCCAACATGGTGAAACCCCGTCTCTACTAAAAATACAAAAATTAGTCTGGCGTGGTGGCACATGCCTGTAATCCCAGCTACTCAGGAGGCTGACGCAGGAGAATCTCTTGAACCCTAGAAGCGGAGGTTCCGGTGAGCCAAGATCACGCCACTGCACTCCAGCCTAGGTGACAGCAAGACCCTGTCTCAAACAAACAACAAACAAAAAACCCGTGAGACTGGGTAATTTATAAAGGAAAGGGGAGTGTTTTTGTTTGTTTGGTTGGTTTTGTTTTTTGAGAGAGTCTCGCTCTGTCGCCCAGGCTGGAATGCAGTGACACAGTGTTGGATTACTATAACCTCCACCTCCTGGGTTTAAGCAATTCTCGTGCCTCAGCCTCCCAAGTACCTGGGACTATAGGCATGTACCACCATGCCCAGCTAATTTTTGTATTTTTAGTAGAAACGGGGTTTTGCCATGTTGGCCAGTCTGGTCTCAAACTCCTGGCCTCACATGGTCCACTCGCATTGGCCTCCCAAAGTGCTGGAATTACAGGCATGAGCTACCGTGTCTGGCTTGAAAGAGGTTTAATTGACTTCCAGTTCCACATGGCTAGGGAGGCCTCAGGAAATTTACAATTACAGCAGAAAGTAAAGGAGAAGCAAGTACGTTCTTCATCAGGCGGCAGGAGAGAGAAAGTGAGAGAGAGAACGAGGATGTGCCACACTTTTTTTTCCTTCAACTTTTAAGTCTAGGGTACATGTGCAAGACGTGCAGGTTTGTTACATAGCCAAATGTGTGCCATGGTAGTTTGCTGCACAGATCAACCCATCACCTAGGTATTAAGCCCAGCATCCATTAGCTATTCTTCCTCGTACTCTCCCTCCTGCCACCCCTGCCCCCAACAGGCCTCAGTGTGTGTTCCCTCCGCCATGTGTCCACGTGTTCTCATTGTTCAACTCCCATTTATAAGTGAGAACATGCAGCATTTGGTTTGATGTTCCTGCATTAATTTGCTGAGCATAACAGCTTCCAACTCCATCCATGTCCCTGCAAAGGACCATGATCTCATTCCTTTTTATGGCTACATAGTATTCCATGGTGTGTATTTACCACATTTTCTTTATCCGGTCTATCATTGATGGGCATTTAGGTTGATTCTAGGCCTTTGCTATTGTAAATAGTGCTGTGGTGAACATACATGTGCATGTATCTTTATAACAGAATGATTTATGTTCCTTTGGATATATACTCAGTAATGGGATTACTGGGTCATATGGTATTTCTGCCTCTAAATCTTTGAGGAATCGCCACACTGCCTTCCACAATGGTTAAACTAATTTACACTCCCACCAACAGTCTAAAAGCATTCCTTTTTCTCTGCAACCTTGCCAGCATCTATTGTTTTTTGACTTTTTAATAATCACCATTCTGACTGGCATGAAATGGTATCTCACTGTGGTTTTGATTTGCATCTCTCTAATGATCAGTCATGTTGAGCTTCTTTTCATATGTTTGTTGGCTACATGAATGTTTTCTTTTGAGAAGTGTCTGATCATGCCCTTTGCCTGCTTTTTAATGGGGTTGTTTGTTTTTTTCTTGTAAATTTGTTTAAGTTCCTTGTAGACTCGATATTAGACCTTTCTCAGATGGATAGATTGCAAAAATTTTATCCCATTCTTTAGGTTGTTCACTCTGATGATAGTTTCTTTTGCTGTGCAGAAGGTCTTGAGTTTAATTAGATCCTATTTGTTAATTTTTGCTTTTGTTGCAGTTGCTTTTGGCATTTTCATCATGAAATCTTTGCTCATACCTATGTACTGAATGGTATTGCCTAGATATTCTTCTAGGATTGTTATAGTTTTAGATGGTGTCTTTTATTCCTAGAACTTTGTCCAGTCACAGTCACTTGGGTAGTCTCATTTAAAGCCAGGGCCCTTTGAGAATCCTTGGCTAATGTGAACCCTTCCATGAGACACATGGTGGTCTTCTTCAAAGGATGACATCCTGGGCAGAGTTTGGAAAAGTTCTCAGATTGATTACTGAGTGCATAGGCATTTGTTGTCTTCTCTGTATGCAGTAAAACCAGCTGTCAGGTCTTGGAGGAATAGGAAGTTTCCTTCCCAGGAGCACACTTTTTAGTTAATTAGATAAACAACATATGAGGGAAACTTGTAGAACAAGAACAAGTAATAACAGATTGTATTAACCAGACATACTTTTAAAAAATAGAGATGCTTCTGTATACGTGGGAATAGTCTCAAAAAGTATTCCCTGAAATGTTACTAGTCTCTTGAGGGCGGAATTCTGGCAGATCTTCCACTATCAACCTCATTTTTATATTTTTATACTTTAATTTTTTATAAGTATATATTTAAAAGAAAATGCAAGTTAAATTGTATTTATACTGATGCAAAGAACATTTTAAAAGAAGTTTCAGGTCTATTTTTGAAAAATCTGTTTTTAAATTATTTCTATTTTTATATAAACTTCAAGGCACGTAAATATTGATCACCTACTATGAGACTTATAGCTAATCTGAGCAGTTTTATAAACCCAATTTAGATATGAGGTACTTTCCCATGCTCATCTAAACCCAAAATATTTTTACAAAGAGTTTATCTAGTATTGAGATTTTAAAGATTATTAATCGCATCCCTGTCTCCTTTGCATTATGGACTAAGTAAGTCACAGCAATCAGGTAGAATAAAAATAGCTTTATTCCTTTTTGTTCTTGCTAAAGAAAATATTAGCAATATTTTAAATGAGAACAATGGGTTGTGCTTCAATCTTGCTTTAAATCTTGTTTATATTCTTTGTGATGAAGTGATAATGGAGATGTATTACTAAATTTAATTTAATATTTGGTTTAAATAATCTTGTCCATTCATCTGTTGGCAGACACTTAGCTTGATTCTCATATCTTGGCTATTGTGAATAATGCTGCAGTGAACATGGGAGTGCAGACATCTCTTTGACATACTGATTTCATTTCCTTTGGATATATACTCAGTACTGAGATTACTGGATCATATGGTAGTTCTATTTTTAGTTTTTTGAGGAACCTCCCTACTATTTCCCATAATAGATGTTCTCTTTTCTTCACATCCTCACCTACACTTAACAGATATGAAGTGATATCTCATCATAGTTTTAATTTGCATCAACCTAAGTGTTCAAAAATGGATGAATGGAATAAGAAAATGTGGTATATACACAGAGCAGAATACTATTCAGCCTTTATAAAGGAAATCCTGTCATCTGCGACAACATGTATGAACCTAGAAGACATCATGTTAATTAAAAGCCAGACACAGAAAGACAGATACCACATTATCTCACTTACATGTGGGATCTAAAAAAGTCAAACTCATAAGAGAGAGTAGAATGGTGGTTACCAGGGTCTGTGTGAAGGGTGAGTGGATTGGAGGGATGTTGGTCAAAAGATGAAAACCTTTCAATTAGGAAAAATAAGTTCAAGAGATCTATTGTACATTATGGTGACTGTAGTTAATAACAATTCTTTTATACCTGAAAATTGCAAAGAGAGTAGCTTTTAAGTATTTTCACCGCAAAAAATGATAAGTATATGAGGGAGTGCTTATGTTCATTAGCTTGATTTGGCCATTCAACAATGTATACATATTTGAAAACATATATACCATAAATATATATTAGTTTTTCTCAATTAAAAAAAAATCATCGTAGCTGAAAAACGCACCTCACAAAAATAAGGTAGAGGCAAATGGAAAACTATGTCATTGGATGTGTTTACTAAATTATGATACTCATTTTTAAATCCCACCCACAAACTTTGCAAAGGTTTTTATTGACAGTCCAGTTTCCTTGATTTAAAAAAAAAAAAAAAAGATTCTTCCAAACATCAGAAGGTGTTGCATTTTCACATTAAAAAAAAAAAAAGGGCCTAGCACAGAGGCCCATGCCTGTAATCCCAGAACTTTGGGAGAGGCCAAGGCAGATGGATCACCTGAGGTCAGGAGTTTAAAACCAACCTGGCCAACATGATGAAACCCCATCTCTACTAAAAATACAGAAATCAGTGGGGCACGGTGGCACATGCCTGTAATCCCAGCTACATGGGAGGCTGAAGCAGGAGAATCACTTGAATCCAGGAAGCATAGGTTGCAGTGAGCCAAGATTGCGCCACTGCACTCTCTCAAACAAAAAAAAAAAGAAAAAGAAAAAAGGGCCACCACTGAGAATCTAATTGGAACATTTTTCAACAGATAAAATGCTCTAAGGTTTTAAACTGATAAGATAAATTGTACAAGCTATTCATGTCATTTTCAGTATCACTGTCATTTTCAGAAACAAAATTGTACAGTGGTAACATTTCCAAACATCCATTTTCACATGCTCTCTCTATGGCGTTAGTGTCTTTTTAAAAAGCAGTTTACTTTTTATTCATTGTTAAAATTTCATCTTAATCCTGAAGGAAAAAAATATATATATGTTTACTTCTTGGCAAGTATCTGCTAGACAGCGAACTTGGTACCCTGGCCTTTTTTTAAAAGAAAAATGAGTAACCCGTCAACATTGTTAGACAGGTCTTTTAATTTTGCCGTAGACAACCAGCAGACCCTGTATGATCCAAAGGATTTTTATGGTCATTTTACATTTTGTTACAAAATTCTGTAAATGTTCTATTTTTTCAGGATCTTGATTGTATTGCTTATATACATTCTGCAGCAAGTAAGCTGCAACATGTTGCAATAAATGAAAAGATTACAAATAAGTAAGGTGCCACAGTCTGCATTCTGGCTCTTCCTCAGGATACCAGGGTTTCTGTAATATGTGACTGTCTGCACTGAGTCAGGCACCAGAGTGTTAATACGCTTAAGCTTAATTTCTTTATTATGTTTTAGTTTACAATATACATAGAGGTTCTAACTTTTCCCCTGCACCCTTGTGGATATTATATGCCCCATAGGATGCAAATGTCTCCTTTTGGAGACCCCTGGCTCCATCTCAGTGCATAGGAAGCCCCTGTGATTTGGCTCCTGTCCACCTCTGCTGTACCATATACTCCAGCAGCTCCAAACTGCTTGTTCGTTTTCTTTTTGTGCTATGCTCTCTCCACTTACTGGAATGTTCTTCCTTCAATCCTCTTCCTCCTCCACTATGCCTTTTATATGTTAGGTAGGGGTCTGTACCTTTCTTTGACCCCCACCCTGATCCCAAATTAGTCATCCTTCTGTGTGCTTGTAGACTATTTTGTGTATGTCTCTGATCTGCATTTTATCACTGATATTTTATTATGTTTATGTCTTTTTCTCCTACAGTACCACAGTTTCCTTGAGGACAGAGACCAGGTCTTGACATATATTTCTGATCTCTTTTTTAATAGAAAAATGTATAGTTTAATTTTTTCTTTTATCTTTCAATATCCAAACCATTGTTTTCTTTTGATTTTGCAGGCTTTGGATGGATTTTTCTTTGTTGTGAACTGTGAAGGGAGAATTGTATTTGTGTCAGAGAATGTAACCAGCTACTTAGGTTACAATCAGGAGGAATTAATGAATACCAGCGTCTACAGCATACTGCACGTGGGGGATCATGCAGAATTTGTGAAGAATCTGCTACCAAAATCACTAGGTAAACAGAAATGTGTTTTTAAAAAGAATGCTAGCTCTCTGTATCTTCTCCTTATGTAATATGTATAATCTATAATACCTGATTATTACATTTATAATTCATAGTATTATATTTGTTATATGTATTTAAAATATTTTTTCAATGTAGTTTCAGTCTCTGATATAAATATGAAGGGGAGTTTCATCAAATAACTGATGGAGAGCATTCCTTTCAGCTTCTTCCTTTATACTGTGTCATGCCACAGTAGTTGGAGAGAATTATTTTCAATTTTGATTATGTTCAAGAAAGAGACAAATGTATATCCTTTCCTTTACCCTGCTCACAGAAAAAAGAATAGAAATGAGAAAGAGAGGGAGTGAGAGGGAAGGAAGAAGGAAAGAATATATGTCATATACCTACTAAAATTAATGTTTTTACACTTAAGTGCTTTAACGGAGGAGTTCCAAGTATGGTTGGATGGGCTATTCACTGCTGAGGAGCCTAGCTGAGAGGATGGATGGAGTCTAATTTCTAGTGTCTCTTCTATTCACTGAACCCTGTGCCTTGGGGCAGGGCTGGGACTTTAGGAGTTAGGGGATTTTTTCTAATTCTTGTAAAGGCATGGATGGACTAACAGCAGGCCTTTGTTTACTTCTTGAATTTTCAGGCTCCTCTAAAGTTTTTCAGTGCTCAAGTTCCAGTTACTACTAGTGATTGCGTTGCTACCTTTACATCTGAGTGTGTGTATTTTTCAATAGTATACATTTTGTAGATAAATAAGAAATTTTTCAGATTCCAGTCTGTTTTAGATTTTTTTTCCTTTTTTTCCACATAGTTTATTTGTTCAGTGGACTCTGAAATAAAAGCAGTTTATCACGCAGATAAATTTACCACACATCAGTTTTTCAGACAGATACTGTGTGATAAAGTATCTGAGTTGGAGAGTTAGGACTCTACCATACCGTTTAGTATGGAAACTGAGGCATGTGGTCAAGGAAGTTAAACAATGTAAGATTCCCCTGATGTCACTGTGGGTAATACTTAAGATTTCTTTCCCTAGCCATGGACTGTAGATTCTTTTGTTCTACTGTTCACAAATTTTGAGGACTACTGGTGTATGGATTTAACTGAGCTATTGCATTTTATTTTGTATCAAAAAAAACTAATTTAATTTTAGTCTCATGTTGAGTAACAAGATATTTGTTGGGTGTAGCAGCCTTCCTGGTTGGAAAGAGGCTTGCGGTCACAGAAAACAAGGATGAGCTGTTTTCTGACTTCTGAAGAAGGGGCTTGTTGTTTGTGGAAGGGCCACATTACCTGTTCTGCCTGGTTCTCAGGATGCTGTAGATCTGTGACTATTCGGGTTCCCCCAAATCTCTGCCAGTAGGTAAATGTGGAGGGAGTGTCATCTACTAGCTTATGTGCTTGCTGGTGATGCTGCTCCTGGCTACTTACAAGACAGTGATCCTCAGCTGGCCTGACAATTCATTGTTGCCTCTCTGAGCAGCCTTTCACAATAGGGAGGAATATGAAGTTTTTACTACGGAGGTATCTTTCTCTCACTCTCCCAATAATAGAAGAACAGAAACATTGAAAAAATAATACTACTTTCTTATACAGTAGTGTAGACAAACAAAGATAGGGCAAGCTCAGTAATAATAGAATAGATCACATAATCTTACAGTGTTGGTTGATCATCCATTAGAAACCAATGAGATGGTCCCACCAAAAGAATAAAGGCCAACTACACTAACTTAGAAAAGCCAGTAGCTTCTTTCAAGGTATTTCCAAAAAGCATTTAGAAGAAAATAAATTATAGTACCTATGTTTAAACCTTTATTATTAGAATAATCAAAGTATTAGAAAATTAAGGAAAGAGACTAAGTAGAATCATTTTATGTGTATTTCATTATCAACCACTGGGGAAAACAAAAATGAAATCAAGATTCAGAACCTATCAAGGAAGAAATCTGAAGAAAAATTTAGGATCATTATTTATATATGTACTCACCTTATATAAATATATACATGATTCAAAGCACTGCCTTCTTATTTTTGATTTGTTATTTCCAAGGAGAAATTTTGAAGAAAAAAGTTAAAAGTCAAACTTTTAAAATTGCTTTTGAATTTACAGATTTAGAAGATTTCAGTGTCTAAAATCTGTACTTTTTAAGCATAACATTTTATTTATAAGAAACAAAATCTGAATGCTGGGAAGCTGGTATGGTGAGAAATTTTGTCCAAAAGCACAAGTGTACATGGATATACTTATACTTGCACAGATGGTTATAAAAAGATTATATTGTGAAAGGCTAAGATTACAAAGAATGAGATGTTAGTGAACATAGACTTATTTGTGAAATTCTAATAAATTGGAACTTGAAGTTTGAAAAAAGAAATTTTAGAAAGCAAGTCTTTTTATAAATTCATACCATTTATATCTCAAATGATGGAGACACGATAGTACTTAAGAGCATAGCCTTTCTGGTATAAAACAGAAATGGGCTGTGCATTCTGACTCTGCTACTTAATTAGCAGTGTGACCTTGGACAAGACATTTGACCCCTCTACTCCTCATCCTTGATCGGAAGGTTAAGGGGTAAGTGTTGATTAGCGTATTTCTTGGCTCGTATTAAATTCTTTTTGTTTTAGCTATTATTATTATTCCTGTTACTGGCTTTTTCTAAATATTTTGGAGCTTTTAACTTCTGAATGGTAGATCTTCCATTATTATTAACAATTACTAGCTTGTTTTGATTATGCTTTTAGCTTAGAAATTGATGTGAAGGAAGGACAATCTTGTCCTTTCATAGTGTGCTCTTAGAAGCACATAGAAATTATTCTGTAGAAATTGAGGCAAATTTTTTTTATAGATCACATTCAGTAGGATAGTTCCGTTTTTTCTTTTTTCTTTTTTATTTATTTATTTATTTATTTTTGAGACAGAGTTTCGCTCTTGTCACCCAGGCTGGAGTGCAATGGCATGATCTCAGCTCACTGCAACCTCCACCTCCTGGGTTCAAGCAATTTTCCTGCCTCATCTTCCCAAGTAGCTGGGATTACATGCGCCCACCAACACGCCCAGCTAATTTTTGTATTTTTAGTAGAGATGGGGTTTTACCATGTTGGCCAGGCTGGTCTCGAACTCCTGATCTCAAGTGATCTGCCTGCCTCGGCCTCTGAAAGTGTTGGGATTACAGGAGTGAGCCACCACGCTGGACCCTGTTCTTCTTTTTTAAACTGTAGTGCTAAACTGCTACTTTTACCTATACAGGGGGCTTTTGTTAGTCATTTTTTAATACTTTGGGTTTGTTTGACTAGGTTTTTTAAACATTATCAGTGGCATTTATCCTTTTAAAGAGGAATCATATGGTGAGTTAAGAAAGGAATTGCGTGAAGATTAGGCATGTTGCTTTCTAGCTAGATAGTGAAAACTGCACCCTCCTGCACACAAAATACTGAATTTTGTCAGAAGCTTTGTACCTCTAGTATAGATCTATCCTCTTGTTTCCATTCCACAGAGTATACGGGACCTTATGTGTGTGATGCTGTTGTCTTTTTGCATAAATATGTAGCTCGCTACCTACTGTTTAAAAGAAGATTCAAGTTCAAAAAAGTTTTGTCATGGTAACCTATTAATAGTTCAGTTAACTTAAAACAATCTAACCTTGTGAAATCAGGGTATCTAAAAAGATCACCTAAAATATTTAGCAGCTTATATTTGAGGGGCCTATAAGTTTGGAATTGAACTTGCTGTTAATTATTGTTGTTTTAAGAAGATATGATAGTTGACATGTAAATTATTACCAAAATGACTTTAGTTTCTTTTGTTGTGGTGATTATTTTCAACTTTTTTTTTCACATCTCAAAAAGTGTTTTATACAATTTAGATATACTGACCACCATAACAGGTCATGAAATTAAACTTCAAGGAAGCACCTTTCTCATCTTCATCATTGTCTGCTCTTCTCTTCGCTCCTTAATCCTACCTTAATTCCTAACCATTCCTCCCCCTCTTTTCCTTTTCTCTACCTTCATTCCTTTTACCTGAACTGAGTGTGATTAGATATTTAGCTCTTCTTCTAGTAACATTCTGCAAGTAGCTTTCTTTGTAGACACCTTCAGAAAGTTGAAACTGTCCCTGATAACCGAATAGATCAGGGTAAACTTTATCGAAGCCAAGCTGTAAACAAAAACTTAAAGCCTTTTTTTTTTTAACTTCTATTTTAGGTTCAGTGGTACATGTGCAAGGTGTGTTATATAGGTAAACTCATGTCATGGGGGTTTGTTGTTCAGATTATTTCGTCACCCAGTGTATTAGTCCATTTTCACACTGTGATAAAGAACTTCCCTGAGACTGGGTAATTTATAAAGGAAAGAGGTTTAATTGACTCGCAGTACCACATGGCTGGGGAGGCCTCAGAAAACTTACAATCATGGGAGAAAAGAAAGCAATTGCCTTCTTCACAAGGAGGCAGGAGAGAGAGAGAGCAAAGGAGGAACTTCCAGACGCTTATAAAACCATCAGATCTCTTGAGAACTCACCATCAGGAGAACAGCATGGGGGGAACTGCCCCATGATCCATTCGCCTCTCTCTCCCTCAACACATGTGGATTACAGGTCCCTCCCTCAATATGTGGGGATTACAATTTGAGATGAGATTTGGGTGGCAACACAGAGCCAAACCATATTAACCAAGGTACTAAGCTTAGCCCCCAATAATTATTTTTTCTGATGCTGTTGCCCCTCCCAGCCTCCACCGTCAAGTAGGCGCAGTGTCTGTTCCGCTTTGTGTTTGTGAGTTCTCATCATTTAGTTCACACTTACAAGTGAGAACATGCAGTGTTTGGTTTTCTGTTCCTGTGTTAGTTTGCTAAGGATAATGGCCTCCAGTTCCATCCATGTTCCTGCAAAGGACATGGTCTCATTCTTTTTTATGGCTGTATAGTATTCCATGGTGTATATGTACCACATTTTCTTTATCCAGTCTGCCATTGATGGTCATTGAGGTTGACTCCATGTCTTTGCTATTCTGAATACTGTGGCAATGAACATACACTTGCATCTGTCTTTATGGTGGAATTATTTTTGTTCCTTTGGGTATATATCCAGTAATGAGATTGCTGGGTTAAATGGTAGTTCTGTTTAGTTCTTTTAGGAATTATCACACTGCTTTCCACAATGGTTGAGCTAATTTACACTCCCACCAACAGTCTATAAGCATTCCCTTTTCTCCACAGCCTTGCCAGCATCTGTTATTTTTTGATGTTTTAATGATAGCCATTCTGACTGGTGTGAGATGATATCTCATTGTGGTTTTGATTTGCATTTCTCTAATAATAATCAGTGATACTGAGCTTCTTTTCACATGCTTGTTGGCCATATGTGTGTCTTCTTTTGAAAAAGTGTCGATGCCCTTTGCCCACTTTTTAATGGGGTTGTTTTTTCCTTGTAAATTTCTTTAAGTTCCTTATGAATACTGGATATTGGACCTTGTCAGATGCATGGTTTGCAAATATTTTCTTCCTTTCTGTAGGTTCTCTTTACTTTCTTGACAGTTTCTTTTGCTGTGCAGATGATCTTACATTTAATTAGGTCCCATTTGTCAATTTTTGCTTTTGTTTTCATCGCTTTTGGCATCTTCATCATGAAATCTTTGCCCGTTCCTGTGTCCAGAGTGGTATTGCCTAAGTTGTCTTCCAAAGGTTTTTATAGTTTTGGGTTTTACATTTAAGTCTTTAATCCATCTTGTGTTGATTTTTGTATATGGTGTAAGAAAGAGGTCCAGTTTTAATCTTTTGCATGTGGCTATTCAGTTATCCCAGCACCATTTATTGACTAGGGAGTCAATTTCCCCATTGCTTGTTTTTGTCAGCTTTGTCAAAGATCAGATGGCTGTAGGTGTGCGGCCCTATTTTTAGTCTTGGTATTCTGTTCCATTGGTCTATGCGTCTATTTTTGTACCATGCTGTTTTGGTTACTGTACCCCTGTAACATAGTTTGAAGTTAGATAACGTGATGTCCCCAGCTTTGTTCTTTTGGCTTAGGGTTGCCTTGGCTATTTGGGCTCTTTTTTGGTTCCATATGAATTTTGAAATAGTTTTTTCTAGTTCTGTGAAAAATGTCATTGGTAGTTTGGTAGGAATAGCATTGAATCTGTAAATTGCTTTGACAGTATGGCCATTTTAATGATGTTTATTCTTCCTATGAGCACGGGAGATTTTTCCATGTGATTGTGTCATCTCTTTCTTTGAGTAGTGTTAACAAATCCTTTTCTTTTTTTTCTTTTCTTTTTTTTGTTTTTGGAGACAGAGTCTTGCTCTGTCGCCCAGGCTGGAGTACAGTGGCGCGATCTCGGCTCACTGCAAGCTCCGCCTCCCAGGTTCACGCCATTCTCCTGTCTCAAGCTCCTGAGTAGCTGGGACTACAGGTGCCCGCCACCATGCCAGGCTAATTTTTTGTATTTTTAGTAGAGACAGGGTTTCACTGTGTTAGCCAGGATGGTCTTGATCTCCTGACCTCATGATCCACCTGCCTCAGCCTCCCAAAGTGCTGGGATTACAGGCATGAGCCACCACGCCTGGCACAAATCCATTTTTTATCATAGGGTCTATTTACTTTAGTTGGAGAGTTTTCCTAATAATTAGACAACTTAATCCATTTATTCAGTACATGAGAAGAGAGCTTTAAAAATGAATGGATATGCTAGTTTTTACATTCATTTTTCTTTTTTTCTTCCCTTTCCTTCCACTCTTTAGCCTATATGTGCTCCAAAAGTGGAGGGGAGGACCTTGGACAGAAATCCTATATAACTAAACCAGACATGCATATAAAAATGTTATTCATAGCTCTTCATTTTCCACATTGTTCCCCCAACAGAATAGAAACTTCATTTCCTTTTGAAAATAGTAATATGTGTTTGTTGTAGTAACTGGGGACTTGAAATGATTGTTTCTATTAAAATCACTACTGATATTTGAATCAAGCATCAAGGTATCTTATGTATTTTATTATGAAATTTTAAAGTATAAATGACTTTAGAGATAATGTAGTGTATTATTTTATTTCAAAAAATGAGACAATGAGCATCAAAGATTAATTAACCCAAACCTTAGAACTTGCTAATAGCAGAACCCAAGACTTCTTACTCCAATATGGGTTTGTTTCCCTGATTTCCTCTAACACTTAATAAAGGATGAGATGGAAAAAAGGAAGGAGGGTCACTGGAGAGTTTAAGGTAGGAAAATGTTTGGAACAGTAAAAAAGTAGCCTTGGCCAGGCATGGTGACTCACACCTGTAATCCCAGCACTTTGGGAGGCCGAGATGGGTGGATCATGAGGTCAGGAGTTTGAGACCAGCCTGGCCAACATGGTGAAACCCTGTTTCTACTAAAATACAAAAATTAGCCCGGCGTGTTGGAGCACGCCTATAATCCCAGCTACTCGGGAGACTGAGGCAGGAGAATCGCTTTAACCCAGGAGGCACAGGTTGCGGTAACCCGAGATCGCACCATTGCACTCCAGCCTGGGTGACAAAGTCAGACTCCATCTCAGAAAAAAAAAAAGGCAGCCTTAAAAACCCTCTGATCATCTCATGACCACATGATTTAAACATGACACTATGACTGGGAAATTATGACCTACCACACAGTGGTTTTTACTTGAAATGGATACCTTTTCTGCAACTGAATTCATTTTTCCTATACTGGATCAGGTAACATTCCTTTTTTAGCCATTTTTTTAATATAATAATATTGATTATCCCCTATATCCAAGGTATTGTAGCATATGAACTGTGCCAGTTAAGTAAAATAAAGCACAAGGAGAAAATGGTTATGAGAAATTGAGATTGCTCTATATTCTTAATATTTTTTTGAGTCAGACTCTAAGAAAATTGAAATCTCCCCCAGAAAGGTGCACATCCACACAAAAGCCAACCTTAAGAATCCATGATTGCCAAGTTAAAACCCCACTTATCAATATACCTGTGGTTTTGAATCATTTCATTGTCAAAGTATAACTGGAAACCAACTGAAAAACTCATTAATTAACTGCTGTAAAATTCTGAGCAAAATGACTAGTAAGTTTTAATTTTTAATTTTTGTCTTTGATGATAATATTTGAGGGGAAGATCACATGTATTTTCTTGGAAATGTTACAGTTTTCTAATTGGTAGACATTTAGATTTGCTAGGGAGATAAGTATTCTATTGCCTCAGGATAATGTTAGATGTGAAGAGGTCAGTCTGTCTTTTAATCTGAGTGTCTAATTAAGCAGATCGCTTAAAGTACATCTTTTGTATCTTCAGAGTTTGTGCTTTTTCACCATATTCACAAGCACGTAATCAATTTTTCTTCCTCAGTAAATGGAGTTCCTTGGCCTCAAGAGGCAACACGACGAAACAGCCATACCTTTAACTGCAGGATGCTAATTCACCCTCCAGATGAGCCAGGAACCGAGAACCAAGAAGCTTGCCAGCGTTATGAAGTAATGCAGTGTTTCACTGTGTCACAGCCAAAATCAATTCAAGAGGATGGAGAAGGTAAAGCCAAATGTTCATTTTAAAGTGTTTATTTCTTCTGTGACTTTAAGGAAAGGAGAGGAAATTAATTATAAACTGCCTTTTTCAGATAGTATTTTTGGTTACTATAGTATGTATCATAGTAGCTATTCCATTTGCTATATATTCTTAATACTTAAAAAACAATAATTACATCTAGAATCATTCCTTTAATATGCCCCCCAGATTCTTAGTTTTAAGCTGGCATTCCCACTAAAATGTCAAATAATTCAGACCAACTTGCTGTCTAGAAATAAGAGATGTAACTAACTGCTGCCAGTTGGAAATGTACCAGATGCAGCAGACTGTTGAACAGCTCTGATTTTTAGAAAGTTTCAAGTTTAGAGTGTAGGGAACATTGGAGAATAGAGTTGGCATTTTTCAGGCTATACAAGGTAATTTATAAGGAGAAAACTTATGAACAGATGGAAACATGCTGAAGCTCTAATATGAACATGGTGTCAACATGGAATTAGTTAAATATGTGACAGTGGATGAGTTTTCCATGTAAACTTAGACTGGGCTAAGTTTAGAAAATCACAAATTGGGAACTGGAGTAAGGACAAGGGAAGGTAGTAGACAAGAAGTCAGTCAGATGCAAAAAAGCCATATACGTAGCAGGTCTCACCAGGAAATGGAGGTGGCAATCAACTGGAGACTTTTTACAAAATACACATGCCAAGTCTTATTTGATTAAAGTTCATTTTTAGCTGTGTGATACTGTGTTTAACATCCTCAAAACAAAATTTGGGAATAGGACTTAGAAAAAATTGTATATCCTAAAAACATGAAGTCATCTGTCAAGAGCAAAATAGTGCTTCAGAGTTAAAGGTTGTTTTTCTCATATAATTATCTACACCGTGGTTATAAGAATAATCTTTGCAGCCATTAAGTACTGGTGAATATAAGAAATTGACTACAAAACTGTATTTTAAATAACACTGTGCCACTTATATCTAACCAAAACTACTACTTCTAGTTGTTATTATCCATACATGAAATGCATCAGTCTGCTCTGGTATATATAAGAGCATTCAATAGGAAGGAATAGTTTGTGCCAACTAACTCTCTACCTGGAGCTGTCAGTTTTTGGTTGCCAGCAAGTTTATTTCTAAGATACATTAGATAAGAATGATTTCAATATTATGTCAGGTCCTGTAACATGTATTGTTTTTTTGAAAACCATTAATGGCAAGTGATAGAAGTAAACCATTTTCTACTCTCTTTCCTTCAATTTCCCCTTCTTGTTTTGGGCAGATTTCCAGTCATGTCTGATTTGTATTGCACGGCGATTACCTCGGCCTCCAGCTATTACGGGTGTAGAATCCTTTATGACCAAGCAAGATACTACAGGTACTAATTGTAAAGTTCAGAATGTTCCATAGGTATTAATAATGTGACTCTGCCCTTTAATTATATCCAGAATGTCTTTCTGTTCTATGAGATTTAGGCTTTGCTCCCTAGTCTTATACAGAAAACATTTTAAATGGTGCTCTTAGATACTATAATCGTTATCATGGTCAGGGTGCTGGAGAGAACACTTTTTATAACTTTATATACCTATATTTGTTTGATTATAAATTATTTTTCATAATCATGGAATAAAATACTTAAAGAAATTTAGAAGATATAGATATGTAAATATGTAGATATATATACATTTATTTAAAATAGATATGAATACAGTAGTTTTACTATTATGCTTAAATGTATCTGGCTATTTCTGTTTTTTTTTTAAATTCTTTTTCTCTAAATTTATTTAGCCCATACTGATTGAGTCCCTAGAAGTGCCTGTCACTAGGTGATTCCTCAAGATGTATATGGTTGAACAAAAATAATTCAATGACAAATTGTGTTATTTTTGATGATGGAAAAGTTATGAGAATGGTATAAGGGAGGATTTATGAAATTAGTTGGTCAGCAAAGGCCTGTCTGAGGAGCTGATACTAAGCCCCAAAGGATGAAGTGGTGCCCACTATTTAAAGTGTGGGTCTTGGAAGGGGGGCAGCAACGAAGGGTCTTGATGCAGAACAGGTACTCCTAATTGAGGAACCAGAGCTGCAGGAGTCTAAAGATAAGCAAGACAGAGAGGTAAGTTAGAAGTGCTAGAAGGAGGTCAGGAGAGCCTCAAACTGAGTAACAGACTGCCTATAAATAAGGCATTCTTAAAGGCCTACTTCAGATTTTATTTTCAGCAAGGACAAATTGTTACTGTTCTTTATAGCTGATGAAGTATTTTTCTTATATTATTTGATTTTATCTTTACACTAACACATTGTATGTGCATGCTTTTACAACAACCAGGGTTACATATATCTCACTTACCTCTCTAATTTTAAAATAGAGATAAATATTAGAGGTATATTTTCTAGCAGACTAAGATTTTAAAAATCATTTCTTCTGAATTTTCTGCTTTGTGAAAGTTTAGTTTTAGTGTACATTTTGACTTTTACCACCTTTTTATAAGATCCTATTTCATTATATATTCATTTTTTAGTCCCAATAATCTAATATTCCAATGTTGTATGCTTTGTGCATGTGTTTTTAGTGATAAACTTCCAGCTGCTCTTACTAAAGAACTAGTATGGATAAATTAGCACAGATAATAGAAAATGGTGAAGAGAATGTCTCTGAATGCAGAGAGATGGCATCTAAGGATAGTAATTATCAATTATCATCCCTTTCTTCATTCCATTTTTGAGTCTACCATGTATTGTGTTCCTTTCCGGTCTCTACCATGAACAATACTGGAAAAATTTAATAAGCTTACTATGGATGTGTGGGTTTGTGCCCAAAGAAAAATTTCTTATTTAAATATAAAAAATTATTTTTTAGATTATTGAAAATTGAAAGTGTTTTGCATGAAGGAAAAATAGAGTCCATTGAAAAGGAAAATTGGTCAGTAACCAGTTAACCTAAAAAGAAACCAAAGAAGGGCTTTGTGAGATAGCAGAATGAAAACGTGTTGAAAAGGGTTATTGTGAGGTCACAGAAAAATGTCAGAGATGAGGAAGGCCTAAAAGTTATGAGGCTAATTTAGGAACAATATGTTTCAGCTTTTCCTCATATTGCATTTCTATAAGTTGAATTCTAAATTGGATTGTTTTAAGGACTTTATTTTCTCATAGGAACAGTGTTATCCGTGGTAGTTTTGTTTCTAAGAACCCAGGTGTTAAAATTTTAGATATACCTGGTGATATGTATAAATATATAAAAATAACCATAATCGTGTAAAATAAAAGATTAGCGTCTGGGCCATAAAATAACTATATATTTTATAGTTTGAGGCAGCCTCAAAGATCACAGAATCCAACCTGGATTTACAAATGAGGGGATGGTGATTTGATCAAAACCATACAGCTCTTTGCCGAGAATGGACACTTTTAGGTCCTAATGTGGAGCTCTTTCTTGTATTACGTTACTTTTCACTAAAGCGCTATTAAAAGGGCATCACTATACTGTACACACTTATTGTACAAAGATACCAAGGAAATATAAAATATACTTAAAATGTAAAACTAACATTTTATTATATAAATCATAGAATTGACTTAGCTAAAAAGAATAGGTATAATAAATGTTAAACATTTCTTAAGTTTTTGTGGTACTTTTTAACTCTTTATGGGATGGTCCATATCTCTTAAAAAAAGAAAAAAGTCTTTTACTAGGAAATGTAAAAAGATTTTTTATTGTTGTTTGGTTGTTTGGTGGTTGGTTGATTGGTTAAACTTTCCTGTAGTAGGCAGAGGTATTCTAAATCAAGCTGTTCATGAGTCCTCACTAAGACAGTCATTACATTACCCATCTGGTACCATTGCTGATAACTTAATCACTTTCTCTCCTGCCAGTCCCCAGACTCTAAACTCTCATGCCCTCTCGTGGGGCCAACTCTGACATGAACACGCACACATGCACACGCCTCCCTTAGTCACTGCCTGTGAGGCGCATTCTTGTATAGGAAGATTATGTAGCAGTGGAATCCCTGCTATAACCAACTTTTTATCTCTGACATAAGAAACAAGGGTTGAACTATTAAAATTCTTAAAAATCTAAGATCTTTTATAGTTTCAGTTACAGTGTTCACCAGGCTTTCCCCAAACTGTTCTTAAATGACAAAATTCCCTTATTTGAGTTTCAGTTTATTTTCTTTCTACTATTTACATTTATGCCAAGACTTAGGTGATAACCTGATCAAGTAGGACTGGGTACATCAGATTCAAGACCCTAAGTTACAAAGGTCTAATGAATATTTTATTTCTAAGCAAACCAAATGAAATATATAAAGAGGGAGTTAGTTCGATGAAGAGGCACAAACTGGATGATAGATTTGAGTTGATTGTATGAAGAAGGGGAAGATGGGGAAAATGTTTAATCAGGCATTCATAGAAGAGGAAACATTAGTGGTGAACTCTAATAATTGGGGAAATAAAAATTTAGACCACAGTGAGATAGCATTTTTCGCCTACTAATTTGAAAACGTAAAGAAGCCTGACAACACAAGTGATGGAAAGGATGTTAGATTAGCACTAGCTCCTATGCATTGCTGGTGGAAGCATAGAGTGGTACAAGTTTCAGGAAGACAGTTTAAAATTAATATTATAAAGTTGCATTCACATAACCTACAATCTAACAATTCTGTTCCTACGTATATACCCTAGAGAATGCATGTACCATGCAACATGTGAAAGATGTTCATAGTAGTGCTGACTATAATGGCAAAAAACTGTTAACAGTCTAGATGCCCATTCACAGGAGAATTTAAAGAGGGGGTAGTGACAAGGGAGGAGTGCACATGTGATGCAGCAATATTGGTAACGTCAAGTTCTAAAGTTGAGTGGTGGGTTTGCAGGTTTTTATCTCATTAATATAATTCTTAATTTATATATATATTCTATATATATCTTGTATTATTTTGTGTGACTGTAAGATTGTGTAAAACATGATAAAACAGGTCTTAATATTTACAAACTGGATTAATTGGCCCTCTGTTAACTGAGGAATAACTTACCTGAATTCTCTCATAGCCATTTAGGAAATTTGTTTAAATATGATAACAATGGTGAATCACTATAAATTTTATAAAGCATGTGTTCCGTGTGCATACTGCCCAGCAAATCTTAATGTTCTCACTTACCGTTTTTCTGATTTAACTTTTGTTGTCTTCAGTCTTTGTTTAGTCTTAAATACAGTATTGCCTACAGCCCAACAAAGGGTAGAGAGGGAAAGCCTTGCTTCTTTTCTCATATTCTCTTCTCTTAGTAATTAGAAATTAATTTAAACCAAGCAATATACTTCATCTTTACCTCTCCTTTCCTATCAGTCATCAGTATACAGAGAGCAGAATCCAAAGACCAAGCCAGAGGAGTTTGAACTGCATTAGTCTCAGCAGCGTCAGGTCATTATGGTATGACTTTAATCCTAGACCTGAATTGAATTTTATAATATGACATACTAGGACGTAACAATTCCAAAACCAAAACAATTTATGTCAATAACATACTTCATAACTATATGTAATAAAAATTAATAGTGCTTTTTATTGCTTTTGTTTATTGAGTATTTGGAAAGAAAGAATATTTCTTAGACTCAGTTGTTAGTTTTGAAATATGGATGATTTATATAAAGAGGCTGTTATAAATGTACACTTTTGTTCTTTGTACAGGTAAAATCATCTCTATTGATACTAGTTCCCTGAGAGCTGCTGGCAGAACTGGTTGGGAAGATTTAGTGAGGAAGTGCATTTACGCTTTTTTCCAACCTCAGGGCAGAGAGCCATCTTATGCCAGACAGCTGTTCCAAGAAGGTAAAGTTTTCTCTCTTAATTATTTTCATTAACCTTTATCTTTACTTACATTTGAATAGTTTGTATAGAACTTATGGCTTGATAAGTATTTTCTCCAAATTATAGTTTTTGCAATAATCAGTTTTAGGAAAGGAAGAAATGGGTAAGCAAAAGTAATTCATGAGTGGTTCTGAAATTTGGGATACATGTTCTAAAGAATAGGATGTTGTGTGGTGGTCACTCATTCATTCATTCATTCATTCAGCAGGCACGTATCAAGTTCCCAACATACATAGAACACTATATAAGGTGCCAGGGGTACAGTGATGACTAAGAAAGAAAGTTTTGCCCTTAAAGAGCTTATAATACAATAGGAAAATATATGGCAACCCTAAAGATCAGTTTGACATGGGATATGATAGAACCATAACCAAATAAGAAAAAAATTTATTCTGACTTGAAGAATCAAGGATGACTTCAGAGAATAAATAATACTTTGTTTGGCTCTCAAAGATCATTCCCAGCAGAACAAGCATGTTAAAGGCCTTCTGGATAATACAGAGATCAGTGTCATGCATGTTTACTTCATGACTGTTGCAGAACCTGTATCTCTTGACTCAGGTTGAAATTTCAAGCCAAAAAATACATCCTGTGAAATTATTAATTATTGCATAGCTGCTGGGTCTTAGTAAGTATCATGGAAGTATAAGATACGTATATTACCTGCCCTTAGGAAACTTAACAGTACTACAGGAAAGGTGGGAAAAGTTATTTGAGAGTTAAGGCCAGAAAGTTTACAGAAGTTCAGAATTAAATGGCTTTGATATACTTTAAAAATATTGTCGTTTAATTATGGTAGCCTAACATTCTTTTTCCAATGAAATTTATTCTCTAATCTCTAGATAGTTTCTTTTGTAAGAATCTCGTTGTATGGCTTTTCCTGAAAAACAATTTAAAAATATTATTATTTCATCAGTCTTAATTTTAACATTTTTCCCATAACATTAGATTTCCTAAGTTTATATATGATTTTCCATTCATTACATTTCAGGTCAACTGCTTCCTAGTGATATATGGAGAAAGTAGTTTGATTTTTTTTCTTTTTCCAGGAAGTATCTATATAAATATCACAATCCAGGTATTTCTGGAACAGCTTTGTACAGACTAGTGGTTCTCTAGTGGGCTCCTTACTAGACTTATACCACCCCATAAGATTGTATTTCACTGGGTAGAGCCAAGAATCTGTATTTTTTAAAAGTTTCCCAGGCAATCCTGAAGGGCAGCCAGGTTTGGAAACCATTACAATAAGTAACTAATGCCGTCCATTGGATGTGAACTTTGTGATTTCCTCTGCCAAGAGTGATGCTTGACTTTTGCGTAGGTTTGGGACTCAGCACTGTCTCCACTCATTGCCTCAAGTTCTCAAGTATATGGTACTTTTGATTTTTGCCTTAAGTTGGGCCTTCCAAGGCTTTTCTTAAAAGATTTAATTTATTTGCCTATAACTTATGTACATTTTCACCAAGGCAAAGCAGATCTGGCTTGTCTCATTATCCAAATGGCTAGGCTCCCCATAGATGTGACTAGGCCATAAAACAAATTGATTAAAGTATAATAAGTAACTAGTTTGTCATTAATATATAAACTGAAATAATTTAGAGTAAAATGTAAAGAAATGTAAGTATAATCCAATACCTCTTCCCCGTTAGTCATTTTTTAATGTTCCCTCATTCTACATTTTTTAGGAAAAAAAATCTTCAATAGAAATAACTTGTATTTTTCTTAGAATTAAGTTGTTCAAAGTTCACATGACTGAATCTAGTGTTTTGGAGATTCTAAACAACCTGACAAACAGGTTTTGTGGATTGAGCACAGCCTTTTCTGATATTTTCTATTCAGCAGTATCTAGCCAGATATGAGAAATGTGGTCAATGAAACACTGTCATGAAAATCACCTGTTAAAGCTATTGACCTGCCGAATTAAAATATCAGATGAAGGCCTGCCCAGATATCTTAACAAACCTTAAAGATAGTGCTTAAGTTGGCCAGGCGCAGTGACTCACGCCTGTAATCCCAACACTTTGGGAGGCCGAGGAGGATCACCTGAGGTCAGGAGTTCAAGACCAACCTGATCAACATGGAGAAACCCCATCTCTACTAAAAATACAAAATTAGCCGCACATGATGGCCCATTCCTGTAGTCCCAGCTACTTGGAAGACTGAGGCAGGAGAATCGCTTGAACCCAGGAGGTGGAGATTGCGGTGAGCTGAGGTCACACCATTGCACTCCAGCCTGGGCAACAAGGCGAAACTCCATCTCAAAAAAAATAATAACAAATAATAATAATAATAATGCTTAAGTTTGACAACCATTGATCCATCAAGATTGGAGAGAGCTGTTGTTTGCATTTACAGTTTTCTTGCTGCCTTTTCACTTAGGACAGTATAAAAAGAGTGAAACAAATTATGTACCATCTTCTTGATTTTGTGTAGAACTTTATAGTGAATGATATTTAGGCAGGAAAAGTTTGTCCTCCATTTTTTGTTGTCTTTTTTTCCTGCCCATTTTTTTCCTGCCCATTAACTCTTTGATGGCAGCAATTAGTCCAAAATCCTAATATGCATTAAAATTTCTAGTTTTAGTTTAGTTTTTTAGCTGCTCTTGACAAAGTCAACTCATGAACTGCTGTCAAAGGGAATTTACTATTATATTTTCCAGAATCAAGTTTGAAAACACATTTCAGTCAAAGAATATTTGGGAACTACCTAGCATAAATTAGATTAAAGCCATGGTTTTACATTGAGATTGGAGAGAAATAGGTATCAGGATCACTTGAGGAACTTTTTAAAGTAGGAGAAGATCCATTCAAGTATGTATAGTTTGGAAAAAGTTCCCAGGTTCTGTTCAATTCAAAACTATTACTTTAAAGAAATATCTAGGTCATGGTGCTTCCCAAGGTCCCTGGTAAGATAGATTCATCTGGGTCAGTTGTTAAACTAGATTTCTGGACCCCAGACTACTGAATCAGAGTCTATAGTCTAAGGTGTTTACTTACAGAGAAGTTTGTAAAATATGAACCTAGGTTCCACAAACTTAATAACTATAACTAGGAAATGATGTTTTATGTGTAATCCCACTTTAGGGGATTTATAAGATATATTTAAGGTATTTAAGTTTCTGAGAAGTTCTACAATAAAAATACCTTTTAAATTTTGTTACTGAGACTTTTTTTTTCACAGAATACTTTTTCTTGGAGCACATCTATCAGCAGTTAGATAGTAGTCATGGGAAATGTCAGGCTATACAACCTAGAAACTAGTTGTATGAAAGTTCTGTTTACATACATATAATGATGGATCATCTTTTCTTGTCTTTGAAATATCCACGATATATTGTTATATTAAAAAGTAGGTGGCTGGACACAGTAGCTCATACCTGTAATCCCAGCCCTTGGGAGGCTGAGACAGGAAGATTGCCTGAGTCCAGAAGTTCAAGACCAGCCTGGGCAACATGGTGAAACCTCATCTCTACAAAAAATAAAAATACAAAAATTAGCTAGGCATGGTGGCACACAGCTATGGTCCCAGCTAGTCGGGAGGCTGAGGTGGGAGGATTGCTTGAGCCCAGGAAGTGAAGACCAGTTAGCCTTGATCATGCCACTGCACTCAAGCCTGGGTGACAAAGTGAGACACTGTCTCAAAAAACAAAAAAAAAGTAGACCAAGAGAGCACAGCATATATAATATGATCTCACTTTTGGATATCTATTTATCCAATTCTGGAAAATTAACAAAATTTTAACTGATTATCTCTGCATGATGGAATTACAAATGACTTTACTTATTCTTTGTTCATCTCTCTATTAACTTTATATTAAAATAAAGCTATTTTCATCTTTTAAAAAATATAGTTAAGGCTAGGCATGGTGGCTCACGCCTGTAATCCCAGTGTTTTGAGAGGCTGAGGTGTGAGGATCACTTGAGCACAGGAATTCGAGCTCAGCCTGGCCAACATGGTGAAACCCCATCCTATTAAAAATACGAAAATGAGCCGGGCCTGGTGACGTGAGCCTGTAATCCCAGCTACTTGGGAGTCTGAGGCAGGAGAATCCCTTGAACCCGGGAGGCGGAGGTTGCAGTGAGGCGAGATCATGCCACTGCACTCCAGCCTGGGTGACAGAATGAGACCCTGTCCCAAAAAAGAAGAAAGTATATCATGAGTCAAAGCTGGAAGGGGTTTATGGTATTAAGTTTGGAAGCATTGCTATACAACATAAAGTACCCATATCAATGATTAATTAGAATGTTCTTTGAGACTTGCGTAATGTGGTTAAGTCCACGGTCCATGTGACAATTAACTGAAAATCTTTTTATGTCAAACTTTGTTAAAAATATTTAAAATGTGAGTTTACTGTCCTGTTAGTGATTTTGATATAATAAATAGAATTTGCTCATTGGTGATTGAGAATTTTAGAACATTTAGGGGTAATTATTTTTTCTGTACCTCACAACAATTTTTTAATTCTTTCTCTTTTTCTGCATATGTTTAGGTGACTACCACAAAGAAAAATAAACCTGTACCAGCATTGACCCATAGTACCTTGCCACACATTTTTTACCTTTTTTGTTAATATCCGTAAGGCATGCTTGTTTGAGGTTATCTCGCCACCAAATTGGGAGGGATCAAAAACCCAAAAAGCTTTGCTTCTACAGCTGCTGTAACCAGGGAAATTTTAATGTTTCTTTTGCTTTGTGGCTCTGTTGAGGCCTATTTTGATGGGGGGGACAGCTGTCATGTTAAAAGTTTTTTTGGAAGGATTCTGAGGTGTCAATAATAGTCCTTCAATAATATCTTTCCCCGCTAAGTGTTCTAAAAAGTTTAGAAATGAACACAGGAATCAGAGATCAAAATACTAGCTATAAAGATGACAAAATTAGGTCAGAAAACTAGGCCAGGACCTATAAACAAAATGAAATTCCAAAACTAAACCTTGAAACCCACTTAAAGGGAAAATTTGATGTGTAGAGCAAATGTTTATTGAACCAACTCTGTGAAGAGCTGTGGCTACCTTACTCATCTCTTAATTCAAAGTATTAGTGATTGCTAGACAGAGTTGAAGCTGTTGCCATAAATGGTGTCTAGGGATTGATTATGTGTGTAACTCAGAACATAAGTACTTTGGAAGCTGCATATTTGTTGGGTTTTTTTTCCCTCTGATGTTTATTGAGGAAATATTCGTTCAATACCTGCTATGTACTCTATGCTAGGCTCCATGCTAGATATTATTTTACAATGTTATTGGCTCAGTTTTAGTAATGAGTTGACTGAGATGGGTGAACATTAATTTGCATTAAGTCTTAAACTTGTAAATGACAGTGAGAGGTCAAGCCTGAATCTGACTCCTAGGCTCTTACTCTTTTCATTGATTTATGCTGCCTTCCTTTGACCGCTTCATCTGAACAATTAAGCACCAGAATTTTAGTTAACTGGAGAGTCTTACTGAGTTCTAATTAATTGAAGTTTTACCATATTAGATATTGCCTTTTTCTCATTTCCAAGAATGGCTGAATGAATTATAAAATGCCAAATCTTAGTCCATACATTCTCATCCAAAACAAGTAATCTAATTTCAAAACATGAAGTGTGGTAATTATCTTGTATTAAATTAATAAGCTTCCCCAAATTCGAAATTTTTCCTAGTTTAGATACATTATATTTAGTAACTATGCCAGTGATTTAGCTGAAATTTGCCAGGTGTGTAAAGAATGTGGTTGGTTAGATATAAGTCTTATCCTTTCAATTAGATTTATATTGTGGTTTTGGTACTTAGGCAGATATATTATGATATAGATTTATAACAAACTATACCTTTTTCAGTTGGTACTGTATACACGGGACAATAAAATAGAACATGTCTTGTTTACTTCAAGTAACATGTAACTTCAAAAATTATTTATTAATTAGTAATTTTAAGCCTCTTTCTCATGTCCTTTAAAATGTAATCAAAGCCCCTTCTGAAATGTCTTTGAAAAATTGGACTAACATTTATCACAGGCTAAATTATAATAGTCATTTGTGGTAGTACTCAATCTTTCTTAAAATAGAATTATATGGTATTATCAAAACATCAGTGATATTTTATTACATAATAGTCTGGCATAGCCTTTACATATTTAATAAATACTTACATGGTTAGAATTTTTTCTGCTGTTAGTAAAGCTTTAAGCCAAAAGTAAATTATGCTGCTTATAAAGTGACTTGACTGTCTTAACTTAGTTTTTGTTCCTTATACTAATAACCATTGGCTTTATCTTAATTTGCTTACTAAACTTTAAAAATTCAAACATTAAAAATAGTCCACAGATTTTACACATATTTATAAATAACTTGTCGAATGGGACCTTAGTGATTCACATTCCTGAGTGAAAACTTAAATTTGAATATTAGTTAAGGAACTCTATAAGCTGATCAAAACTTAGAGAATAAATTTTATGCTGTGTGAGTCATATCTTAGTAGAGCTGTTATTAAAAAAATCAACCAGCAAAAGAGAAAACAAACTTGTTAAAGGTAATACTGAGAGTGAGAGGAGAGAAAAGTATTTTCTGGTATTTTTAATGGAGACTTAATAAATTTGAAGAGCTGCCCCCAGTATAGAGAAAGATTAAGGTTGGGCCAGACATGGTGGCTCACACCTGTAATCACAGCACTTTGGGAGGCCAAGGTGGATGGATCATTTGAGGTCACGAGTTCAAGACCAGCCTGACCAACATGGTGAAACCCTGCCTGTACTAAAAATACAAAAATTAGCCATGGTGGTGGGCGCCTGTAGTCCCAGCTGCTCAGAAGGCTGAGGCAGGAGAATTGCTTGAACCCCAGAGGCGGAGGTTTCAGTGGGTGCCACTGCACTCCAGCCTGGGTGACAGAGCGAGACTCTGTCTCAAAAGAAAAAAAAAAATAAAAAGATTAAAGTTGTTGTTTCCCAGATTTAGGGTTTCCTCATAATTTTAACTTACGTGAGGAGGCACCCATTCAACTATGACTCAATTAAACCCTGTCATCAAGTGGTATATTTCAACTGGAATCATCTTTCCCCCTCAGATATCTGCTTTGTCTGAACTATTCTTTATTCTGAGTCTAAGCAGTCAGCAGTTGGGAGGGCATTTAAAATGAGGTTCTAAGTAGAAATAAAGCCTGGTAACTTAAAGCCAGCGTATAAGTATCAGAATTTTAACTAGGTTTCTCTTTTGTTTGAAACAGTGATGACTCGTGGCACTGCCTCCAGCCCCTCCTATAGATTCATATTGAATGATGGGACAATGCTTAGCGCCCACACCAAGTGTAAACTTTGCTACCCTCAAAGTCCAGACATGCAGCCTTTCATCATGGGAATTCATATCATCGACAGGTACTACTTATTTGGAGAGCTTCATATGAAATAAGCCAGTTCACATATCTCTTATTAGAGAAATTTTTTATACTCTTGATGGCTAGAAAGCGGATATTCTAAATTAGGCATAAAACTAGTGTGATGAGTATATATAATCAATATATCCATATTGGGTTTTATAGTTTTATCATGTAATAGCTTTGTTGTTCATAAAGGGAGGTAGGAAAGCGGAGGGTGAAAATATGCTTTTTAGAGGGTAAAACCAAAAAGATGGCTAAAAATTTACAACATTCCATATGTGAATCTTATAAGAGATTTCAGAGTTTGTTAACATTGTTATTTTTATTTTTATTTTTGAAAGTGCTCTATTTTCATTTTGGCATACTTGGTGGCTCCTGAGTTCAAGTTGACAATTTCTCACAGAAATTACAAATCATTAAACTATCAACTTGATTTTTGAATGCCATTGCCTCTAATTTGTTCCCCTCTAAGTATGTTTTACACTGATATATGGTAAATTCTTGAAACTATTCTTTTATCCTATGAATTATTAGAAATCCTACATTTACAGTGGTTAAAATGTAGCATTAAAAACAAAGACATTTCCCCTCACTTCATCTTTTTCTCATCTAATGTATTTGCTTATTGGAACATGGTAATGCCAGTCACAAATCTGTTGTCATAATTATGAATTTGAGTAAAAAACTCACTGAAAACCTGAATTCAGTATTCTGTTTTTTTCTACTTTTAGTTTAAATTATGCTTGTGAGTGGAATTAGCACAGTTCTTTTTTTCATATTGTGATTTCTCTTTCAAAACATCTGCTATGTCTGCATATCACTCTTTTTAATTTTTACATCAGTGACACAGTATTTTCCTTACCCAGTCTTCCTCTTTGGAGTTGAAATACTTAAAAGCTGTAACAGGAGTCATAAATAAATGCTTTATAAACAGAGGTGTGTGAGAAGTTTCTTTTTCAACCAAAAAATTATTGTAATGTTAATTGTGTATATTAAGTTTAGAAATTGTTTAAAAGAACATATATTGGATTTTTTCCAAAACCAAGAAAAATTTATTTTACATATAACTGAGACCCTTATCAAATGTAAGAGTCAATAAGCATTATTTCTTATTAAGTGGTGCTAATATTTTACAGTCATTTTTTCTTAGTTTAAGGAACTTTTTTCTTAATTTAAGATGATACAGAAGCTCTTTACTTGATAGCTTGCAATATTAATGAGATCAATGATCTTGTTTTAGAATACGTTTCATGAAAATATTTTAATAGAAACAAATGAAGATGTTTGAATAATAATGTCTTTTTCCCCCAGGGAGCACAGTGGGCTTTCTCCTCAAGATGACACTAATTCTGGAATGTCAATTCCCCGAGTAAACCCCTCGGTCAATCCTAGTATCTCTCCAGCTCATGGTGTGGCTCGTTCATCCACATTGCCACCATCCAACAGCAACATGGTATCCACCAGAATAAACCGCCAGCAGAGCTCAGACCTTCATAGCGGCAGTCATAGTAATTCTAGTAACAGCCAAGGAAGTTTCGGATGCTCACCTGGAAGTCAGATTGTAGCCAATGTTGCCTTAAACCAAGGACAGGCCAGTTCACAGAGCAGTAATCCCTCTTTAAACCTCAATAATTCTCCTATGGAAGGTACAGGAATATCCCTAGCACAGTTCATGTCTCCAAGGAGACAGGTTACTTCTGGATTGACAACAAGGCCCAGAATGCCAAACAATTCCTTTCCTCCTAATATTTCGACATTAAGCTCTCCTGTTGGCATGACAAGTAGTGCCTGTAATAATAATACTAACCGATCTTATTCAAACATCCCAGTAACATCTTTACAGGGTATGAATGAAGGACCCAATAACTCCGTTGGCTTCTCTGCCAATTCTCCAGTCCTCAGGCAGATGAGCTCACAGAATTCACCTAGCAGATTAAATATACAACCAGCAAAAGCTGAGTCCAAAGATAACAAAGAGATTGCATCCATTTTAAATGAAATGATTCAATCTGACAACAGCTCTAGTGATGGCAAACCTCTGGATTCAGGGCTTCTGCATAACAATGACAGACTTTCAGATGGAGACAGTAAATACTCTCAAACCAGTCACAAACTAGTGCAGCTTTTGACGACAACTGCCGAACAGCAGTTACGGCATGCTGATATAGACACAAGCTGCAAAGATGTCCTGTCTTGCACAGGCACTTCCAACTCTGCCTCTGCTAACTCTTCAGGAGGTTCTTGTCCCTCCTCTCATAGCTCACTGACAGAGCGGCATAAAATTCTGCACCGGCTCTTACAGGAGGGTAGCCCCTCAGATATCACCACTTTGTCTGTCGAGCCTGATAAAAAGGACAGTGCATCTACTTCTGTGTCAGTGACTGGACAGGTACAAGGAAACTCCAGTATAAAACTAGAGCTGGATGCTTCAAAGAAAAAAGAATCAAAAGACCATCAGCTCCTACGCTATCTTTTAGATAAAGATGAGAAAGATTTAAGATCAACTCCAAACCTAAGCCTGGATGATGTAAAGGTGAAAGTGGAAAAGAAAGAACAGATGGATCCTTGTAATACAAACCCAACCCCAATGACCAAACCCACTCCTGAGGAAATAAAACTGGAGGCCCAGAGCCAGGTGGGTAACTGCTTGCTTCACAGAATGGCCATTCCTAGTAATTTTTTTTTTCATTTATTCTATTCCATCTATAGACCAGATATGAATTCATACTATGTTTTTTCCTATCCATTGGGCATGTATTAAGAAGTTAGTATCAATAATTGATCACAACATGCCCTCAAAAGTTTTCTTTAGAACTTCAGAAGGCTACAGTTTTAATGTAGAATTCTAAAAAAGGAGATTTTTCTTTCTCTGTAAAATCAGAGTTCACATCTTTAGACCTTTTTTAAAATACCTTCCCTGCCCCTTCTTCCCATCCCTACCTATTGAATGTAACTCTCTAGGAATAAAACCTAGGAACCAAACCTAAGTTTGGGAACCTCTGATGTAAATGAAGTGGGAGAGAAATGTAAGGAGGTGGACAAGGTTACCTAGTCTGGCTTGTTTTTTATTTCCTTTGAAGCATTTCCTAAGGCTGTTTTCCTTTTCATCTGATTCTGACCACCCTCAACCATCAGAGAATAGGGACTTGAATATTCCGGGTAACAGAATATTGCCCTTACAAAACATGACCTGAAACAGACGTAAATAAAGACAAACCTTTCCATAAGTTGTTATGGATTAGAAACCTTTATGTTTAGGATGGGGTGAAACTGGCGTAAAAGTAAACAGGTATCTTCATTTATTGTATAATTGCTTATGGACTCTGAAGGAATATAGTTTTAAAAAAACATGACCCTTCCTAGGAGTTTTCACCTTATTTAGAGACAGAATATAGACATTCATTCATCAGCAGACAATGTATGTACAAAGCAGTTTATCCACAAGACTCCGTTCTAAAACATGAGTCACACTTAGTATGCATAGGTCCTTCGGTTTCTTGAATCAGCTTAGTTTTCTGCTGTCATCTCACAAGAGTCACTCTCTTCCCTCAGGAATACTGCATTCTAGGCAGATGGAAATCCTTGTCATTCCTAGAATAAGCCATTTCTCTTCTAAACATATTCTGCCTTGCTCTTCCTTCTGTGCCCACTGAACTTCTATTCATCCTTCACAAACCAATTCAAATAACATCTGCATAAAGCCTTCCCCAAGTATCCCTAGTTAGACATTTGCTGCCTCTGTCCTCTTGTAGTGCTTCATATGGTCTCTGTTTACTATTTGTAGTAACACTATTTTGACTGGTTCTGTACATGTGTGTTCTTTGAGGATAAGGCTGTCTCATGTTTCTTGGTACAATGAAACTAATTTTTAAGCAGAAAACAGCATTAAATAATAAGTATACTAACTTTAAAAGGAAAAGGTTTATAAGATAATGCCATTGTGTTCAGTTCTGGTGCATCTGTTTTGTGCACATGTGCATGTATTTCTGTTGAATTGATTCCTAGGAGTAGAACTACAAGATCATAAGATACGCATATGTCCTTTTTCGTAGATAATGCCAGTTTTCCTAGTGTATCAGTATTTTTTCTAGTTGCTCTAAGTCCTTGTTAATACATGATATTATCCATATTTTAGATTTTCAGCTATTCTGAGGGTGTATTCTAATTTGCATTTCCCTGATAAATATTCATTGGTCATTTGGATATCTTCTTTTGTAAATTGCCTAGTCTAGTCTCTTGACCATTTTTTAATGTGTTTTTATTTTGCTTATTGACTTTTAAGAGTTCTTTATGTATGAGTTCTTTATTGGACATATATTTGCAGATATCTTTTCAATGCTAAGGCTTACCTTTTCATTCTCTTACTGGCACTTTTTGATGAAGTGAAGTTATTCACTTTAATATAGTTCAGTTTGTCAATCTTTTCCTTTATGGTTAATGCTTTTTGCACATGTGTGACAAAAGACATGTTCACAAATGTTTTTAACAGCTTTATTCATATCAACCAAAAACTAGAAGCAACCCAAAAATCCATCACAATAGAGTGGATAATTATGTTGTAACATATTCATACAGTGGGACACTAATTCAGCAATAAAAATGAATGAACTACTGCTAAATGTGACAGTGCCCAGACCTCAGAAATATAATTAAATACATACATTTAGTTCTGTTTATATACTCTAGAAACAAAAATTTTAGTTGAACTAGATAATGAAACCCAAAAAGTAATCATAATATAGCAATATTGTGAAATAAAGGCCAGTTTTCTTCTTTACATAACCTAAGACAGATTTAGGAACTCCCTATTTATTCTTTTTTTTTAAATTTTTTTAATTGTATTTTAATTTTTTTGTATTTTAATTTTTTTTTAATTGTATTTATTTTATTTATTTATTTATTTATTTATTTATTTTTTTGAGACGGAGGCTTGCTCTGTAGCCCAGGCTGGAGTGCAGTGGCACGATCTTGGCTCCCTGCACCCTCCGCCTCCCAGGTTCAAGCGATCCTTCTGCCTCAGCCCCACTAATAGCTGGAATTACAAGCACACGCCACCATGCTGGGCTAATTTTTGTATTTTTAGTAGAGACAGGGTTTCACCACGTTGGCCAAGCTGGTCTCGAACTCCTGACCTCAGGTGATCCACCTGCCTCGGCCTTCCAAAGTGCTGGGATTACAGGTGTGAGCCACTGCACCCGGCCTCCCTATCTATTCTAAAAGATATGTTTCTTATACTGTTAAGTCCTTAAGTGGGAAGTAATCTTTTTGATATCTTTAAAGCTGATACATAATTTATGAAAAAGTTTCCCAAACTTTTTTAAATTATAAAAAAGTTAAATCAAGACCGGGCGCAGTGGCTCAAGCCTGTAATCCCAGCACTTTGGGAGGCCGAGACAGGCAGATCACGAGGTCAGGAGATCGAGACCATCCTGGCTAACACGGTGAAACCCCGTCTCTACTAAAAAATACAAAAAACTAGCCAGGCGAGGTGGTGGGCGCCTGTAGTCCCAGCTACTCGGGAGGCTGAGGCAGGAGAATGGCGTAAACCCGAGAGGCGGAGCTTGCAGTGAGCTGAGATCCAGCCACTACACTCCAGCCTGGGCGACAGAGCGAGACTCGATCTCAAAAAAAGTTGAATCAATGTAAGTTTAAAGTAAGTCATTTTATGAAATTTTGAAAAATATGACAGGAAAAAATCAATAATAATGCCATCATCGTAACACAGTACTACTGACACTTTTTTCCAGTCCAATCTTTTTTTATATATAGATTTTTATACCAAGATATAGTAGCCGAATATATGTATATTATTTATATCCTGCAGTATATGAATACTATATCAGAAGCATCCAAATATTTTCCCCCATGGAATAGTTAGCTCGTGTAATTTCCAGGTAGCCCCAATCATTCTAATTATTTCTTCTTTCTTTCTTCTCTCAAAGTCACACTGAATTCATAGTTTAAAGAAGCAGCCTTTTTTCTGCGTTGTTTCAGGTGTAAGTATAGAATATATGTCCTCTAACTTTGGTTTCCATTCTTAGTTTACAGCTGACCTTGACCAGTTTGATCAGTTACTGCCCACACTGGAGAAGGCAGCACAGTTGCCAGGCTTATGTGAGACAGACAGAATGGATGGTGCGGTCACCAGCGTAACCATCAAATCGGAGATCCTGCCAGCTTCACTTCAGTCCGCCACTGCCAGACCCACTTCCAGGCTAAATAGTATGTTTTGGGGACAACACCTCATTTTAAACGTTTAGTGATAATGTGGATTAGCATTTTGTCTCTCACCAGTATTACACAGATCCTTGGCTTAAGAGTGAAATATCTTTTTATTAATGCCTCTATAAATAATAAAACAGTTATATTTAGGCATGTGAACTTCATGCATCATGTATATTTTAAATTATAACCTCTACCCTTTTGTAATTAATGTTAAGGTGAGCAGTTGATGTTAAGGAGAAAAATTTTGTTGTCTCACCCAAAACACCCCATAACAGGACTTTCAGAAATACAGTATTGGGTCAGATTGTTTCCAGATATCTTCCTTGAAAACTAATCCTGTGAGTTGCAGAAATAAAAGATTTGGTACTAAAATACACTGGGCAAATGCTACATATTCCGTACATTTTGTATTGATGTTTCAATGCCTGTTAGCAGTTTTGAGAAGTCTTGTATTAAAGAAAGTAGTTTAGATTTCTTTTACCCAACATTTCCCAAACATTCCTGATTATGGAATTTCTTTTCTCAAGTAATACATGTTATACCAGAGAATGAGTTTTCCATGAAGTTGCTTAGGAGACAGCTGTGTTAAAATATGTTATTGTTCTAACCCAAGTTAGCATTTTCCTAGTTGAGAGACACTTTGATAGTTTAATACATTAAATTTATGAAAATAAGGCTGTCAGATTTTTTTACCCATCACATTTTGATGTTGAAAAAACCAGTGGTAAGAATTCCATTGTATGACCTTGAAACTAAAGGAAACTAATCAGCTCACTTTCAAAATTAGTCTGGATTTCCGACCTTAGTCCTGTCCCTTTTCTGATGGTATCGGATGTGGGACTTCAGTTATTTCAATCCAACTGGAACTTTTAGCTGTCATGACCCAATTACTGATAGTTTGCCAAGATTTCAGACAGCTGCAGAGAATAATCTTGAATCATCTGTGACATTTTTGGAGGCAGTATTTTAGCTGACCAGAGCTTTAGAGGAAGAGTCAGAAACCTAGATTCAAATCTCACATTCTCCAGTCATTAACAGTCTTACCTCAAGGAAGTGCAGTTTTTGAACCTTAATTCTCTTATCTGCAATATAAGAATAGATTAAATGATTTTGAAAGTTTCTTCTAATTGAAGCAGTAAGACTGTAGACTGGAATACCAGGCACAGTTGAGGAAACAGTAAGATGCAAGGCTGAAAAGAGATCAAATGAAAGTCTGCATATTGATTGGTTTGGGGGTCCTTATCTCCTTCCCCATCCAATATGGTGGACTGAAAGAATTTTCTCAGGGGACATTGAATGGGCAGAAAGATGTCTGGATGTGAGTATATAAGTACAAAAGCCATTCTGCTATCTCATCATCCAACAATGAAGGATACCAGGAGAGACAAGCCTAGCACTCAGCCCTCTCAGTCCATGTTTTAGGACACTGACTTGACTGAACAGACACAGTCAAGAATCATCAGTACTTGGAGGAAACTCCGCAACTTGAAAGGAAAAAAAGGAAATAAACAGAAAAAGTATGCAGTGGAAATACATAATAAATGCATAAACCAAAAAAGAAAAAAACTACTAGAAATCTTAGAAAGATAAAAATGTGTTACCCCTGAAAATGTGGAAAGGGGAAAAAAAGGGACAAAAACCAGAAAAAACTCTTAGAAATTAGGTATCCAACATTTTTTTTTTTAAATGAGAGAAATGTAAGATCATACAGCTTAGAAAAGCTTCCAGAAAGAACAAAAAGATGCTCCCAGAAAGACAAATGGGAAGTAGGGCAGAAAAAGTTAAGGAAATTACAAGGTCCACCTCAGAGGGCCAATAATGATTAAGAATTATACAAACAGGCTGGGCACGGTGGCTCATGCCTGTAATCCTCGCACTTTGGGAGGCTGAGGCAAGTGGATCACCTGAGGTCAGGAGTTCAAGACCAGCCTGACCAACATGGTGAAACCCTGTCTCTACTAAAAATATACAGAAATTAGCTGGGCATGGTGGCAGGCACCTGTAATCCCAGCTGCTCGGGAGGCTGAGGCAGGAGAATCACCTGAACCCAGGAGGCAGAGGTTGCAGTCAACCGATATCGTGCCATTGCACTCTAGCCTGGGCAACAAGAGCAAAACTCTGTCTCAAAAATAATTAATTAATTAATTTTAAATTTTTAATTTAATTTAAAAGAATAAAAGAATTAAACAAACAATTAGGGGGAAATTTATCAAAAAATATGAGAATTTTCTGCAACTAACTAAAGGACTTGCTTCCCCGGATTACAATGTTTCAACAAGTATCCAACACAAATGGAAAAAAAAAATACTTGTACCAAAGCTTGTCATCATATCATTCTGGAACATGAGAGATAAGGAAAAGATTCTAAAACCTTTCAGAGAGAAGTTGTTAATTCCATACACTGAATCAGGAATTTCTCAAAGGTAATGTTGGAACCAGAAGACATTGATGATTTGAGAAAGAGGACTTCTACTTTCAACTGCGACAACAATAATTGGCACTGGTCTAGTCCTCCTACTGTAAATAATGGGAAAAAGAGCAAATATATTAAACAATTCTTGTAGTACAATAGATAATAGGCAGTGTGAGACTGTGATCTCTCTGAGAAGGAAGCAAGTCAGGTGAGCTCTACAGTCATCTCAACTTTTTTCTTGGAGACGTTTACCAAACCAAGTAAAGGTAGGAGGAACCCAAAATAAGCATGGATATTTTACCAAACTCAGGAAATAGTGATAGGAGTTCAGTGACATTGGGGCAGCTATAACTTGCTGAACAAAGTACCTGAGAAGAGAAGGATATGTAGAAAAAGAGCAACAGAAATCTGAATCAGGGTTCTTTTAAATCCTTGGCTGAATACTACACTGTGCATGTTTTCAACAATACTCCATCAAGTGGGGCAAAGAACAGTTTGTGAAGGAAGAACAGCTATCAGGAAGGAGTGAGCTGAACGACTACCAGAACTCACACAAGATTGGAAGATAATCAAGTCCTGACCAGTCTACCAAGGAGTCGGTAGACCACCTTGAACATCTGGGACATTGAGTAGAAAATGGCCTCACTTTAAAGTGGATTTACTCTAGACCTGCTTTGACATCTTAAAAACAAAGCTCAAAAGGATCAAGCTAATGTACAAGTAAATTAACTGTCTGAAAGAACAGTATTCAATAGTTTTTAAAGAGGACACCAAAATTCAGACATTCAGCAACATTATATTCATAGTCTCCAACATATAATAAAAAAATTAAGACACATGATGTAGCAAGAAACTTGCTATACCCAAACAAAGTCAGTTAATAGATCCAGAAGTGACAAAGATGTTAGAATTAATAGAAAAAGACTTGAAAATAGCTATTCTAAATATGTTGAAGAACTTAAAGGAAAACATGAACATAATGAAGGAAGAGATATAAACTTCAAAAAAAAAGAGCCAAGTAGAGCTGGTAGCACTGAAAAATACAATATATTTTGGTGGTCTGCGGCTCACAATAACCAGGCTGGAGTCTTGGTGGCGGATCTCAGCTCTCACCAGCTCCGCCTCCCAGGTTCACGCCGTTCCACCGAATGCGCTAAGGTTCTAAGCGCCAACCACAGCGCCAACTAATTTAATATTACGCTAGTAAAGGCAAGGAGTTTCCCGCCCGGTCAGCCAGGATGGTCACCGATCTCCTGACCTCGTGATCCAAACCGTCTCGGCCTCCAGAGTGCTTTCCCAGGATTGGAGCTTGAACCACAGCATCCCCGGCCGAAAATTTGCCCGATATTGGAAATGAAAAATTTGTTAGAGGGCCTACCAGTAGATTAGACACTGCAGGAAAAAAAAAAAAAAAGAACAATAAACATGACATAGTATTAGAAACTATTCAAATTAGAGGAGAAAAAAATACCACAAAATTATCAAGGACCTCAGTCACCTGTGGAACAATACAAAGCAGTCATAATGTACAAATAATACATAATTATGGAAGAATGGGGAGCAGGTGAAATTTTTGAAAAAATAACAGCCACAAATTTGTGGAAATTTATAAACCTACAAATCCAAGAGTTTAATGAATCCCAAGCAAAATAAACACAAAGAAAACTACTACAAGCCGTGTCATAATCAAATTGCTAAAATAAAAATCTTAAAACAAAGAAAAATGACACATTATGTCAGATAAACAAGAAAAAAACTAACTTTCTATACTTAGTATCATTCAAAATGATAGAGATGAAAAAAGATAGAAAATGATATACAATGAACAAAGATAAGAAAACAACTACCTTTCTATATCCAGTATCATTCAGAAATGCAGGTGAAATAAAGATGTTTTCAAACAAACCACACTGAGAAAATTTGTCACCAGCAGATTACAGTATTGTTCAAGCTAAAATAAAATGAATCCAGATGGAAACTCTAACCTACAGAAAATAATAAGAGAGCCGGATAAGTAAAGGTATGAATAAATGGAAAATTATTTTTTCTCATTTGTTAGTTTATTTAAATGAAAAATAACTGTTTAAAGCAAAAATAATAACAGTGAATTATATATGTAATATGTAGAAGAAAAATGTGTGACAGTAATAGTACCACAGATGGGGTAGAATAAATGGGAAAATACTGTTTTCTATGAAATAGTATAATATTTGAGGCTAGAGGCTGAAGTTAAAAATGCATTTTGTTAATAGAAAAATACTCTATAAGTGTCCTGTGTGTAGAAAATCCTAAAGAAGTGAGAGGAAAAGCTACTTGAATTAAATGAACTTAGCAAAGTCACAATATGTGTACTCAGTATTTTAAAAAATCAATTGTATTTCTATATATCAGTCACATACAATTGGATAATGATATAGAAAAAGCAATTTACAAAATACATAAAATGTTAAGACATAAATTTTAGATGGAATAACATGTGCAGTACTCTACACTGAAAACTACTTTGCTGAGAGAACTTAGAGGGGGCCAGATAAATGGAGAGGGATACCATTTTCATGGATTGTAAGACACAGTTTTGTCAAGATGTCAATTATTCCAAAATCGACCCATGTAAATTTAATGTAATCCCAATAAAAATTCCAGCAGGCGGCCGGGCACAGTGGCTCACGCCTGTAATCCCAGCACTTTGGGAGGCCGAGGCAGGTGGATCACAAGGTCAGGAGATCAATACCATCCTGGCTAACATGGTGAAACCCCGTCTCTACTAAAAAAATACAAAAAATTAGCCAGGCGTGGTGGTGGGTGCCTGGTGTCCCAGCTACTCGGGAGACTGAGGCAGGAGAATGGTGTGAACCTGGGAGGCTGAGATTGCAGTGAGCTGAGATCACACCACTGCACTCCAGCCTGGGCAACAGAGTGAGACTCTGTCTCAAAAAAAAAAAGAATCCCAGCAGGCATTTTAGTAAAATTTGACAAGCTTTTTCTAAAATGTATATGAGAATGCAAAGGTCCTGAAATAACCAAAACCACTTAAAAAAAAAAGAAAAGAAAACTTGGGAGTATTTATAGTACTTGATTTTAATACTTCTATAAAGCACCAGTCATCAAGATGGTGTGGTTTTGGAATAAAAATAGACATATAGATCAATGCAAAATAATGGAGAGTCCAGAAACAGACCCACATTTATATGGCAAATTGACATTCAACAAAGACACCAAAGTAATTAAACAAAAAATAATCATTTCAATACATGGTGATATAACAACTGAACATGTAGAAAAAAATGAACCTTTACCCCTCTCCTCATCCCATACACAAAAAAGTGAACTTATTTTGAGTTGATCATAGGCTTAAATATAAAACTATAAAGCTTTTCAACAAAAAAAAAAGTCATTGAGATAGACACATTTTTCATAGGGCACAAAAAGTGCTAATTGTGAAGGAAAAAATATTGATACATTAGACTTCATTAAATGTTAAATCTTCTACTCTTTAAAGACCACCTTGAAAGAAAATGAATCAATAATCAATAACCTTTCAAAACAGAAATCACTGGGCTAAACCCACTTGTAATTCTAGCAAACATTTAAGGAAGAAATTATATTCTCTATAATCTCTTCCAAAAAATAGAAGCAAAGAAAATATCTCCTGACTCACATTGTAAAACACATATCTGATATAAAGGAGTGATACCCAAAATAAACAAAGAACTCTTAAAATGAAACAATAAGAAAACAAGCAACTCAATTTAAAAATGGGCAAAAGATCTGAACAGACACCTCACCAAAGAAGATATACAGATGGTAAGTAAGCATATGAAATGATGCCCAACTCGCATGTCATTAGAAAATTGCAAATTAAAACAACAATATGCTGGCGAGGATGTAGAGCAACAGGAACTCTCGTTGCTGGTGAGAATACAAAATGGTACAGCCACTTTGGAAGACATTTTGGCAGTTTCTTACAAAACTAAACATACTCTTACCATATGATCCAGCAATCGCACTCCTTGATATTTACCCAAATGAGTTGAAAACTTATGTTCACACAAAAACCTGCACATGAATGTTTATGGCAGCTTTATCCATGGTTGCCAAAACTTGGAAGCTATCAAGCCATGGAAAGACATTGCTGAGAAGAAGCCAATCTGAAAAGGCTACATCCTGTATAATTCCAACCGTGTTTTGGAAAAGGCAAAGCTGTGGAGACAGTCAAAAGATCAGCAGTTGCCAGGGGTTTGTTGTCAGTGGTTGCCAAAGGCAAGGATGAATAAAGAGAACATGGGATTTTATGTGATAAATATCATACCTAAAAATCCCCTGTGTTCATATTATGTGTATATAAATAAATATATATAGACATATACACTTACATATATATAAATCATGTCTATGCAATGACATGTATCCTGTCATTATGTATTTGTCAAAATATCAAAATCCACAGAATGTACAACACAAAGAGTTGTACATGTAAGTCTAATGTAAACTGTGGACTTTAGTTAATAATAATGTGTCAATATTGGCTTATCAGTTCTAACAAATGTACCGCACTAATGCAGTAGTAGGAAAAACTGTCCAATCTAAAAACTGGGCAAAGGATTTTAAAAGACATTTCACAAAGGAAGATAGGAAAATGGCAAATCAGCACGTGAAAAAATAGTTAGTATCTTTTTTTTTTTTTTTTTTAAGTCTTTCTGTTGCCCAGGCTGGAGTGCAGTGGCATGATCTCCGCTCACTGCAACCTCTGCCTCTCAAGTTCAAGCAATTCTCATGCCTCAGCCTCCCGAGTAGCTGGGATTACAGGTGTGCGCCACCATGCTTGGATAATTTTTTTGTATTTTCAGTAGAGATGGGGTTTCTCCATGTTGGCCAGGCTGGTCTAGAACTTCTGGCCTCAAGTGATCCACTCGCCTTGGCCTCCCAAAGTGCTAGGATTACAGGCATGACCCACCGCTCTCTGCCAAGATACTTAACATCTTTAATCGTCAAGGAAATGCAAATTAAAACTACAGTACAATACCACTGCATACCCATTAGAATGCCCAAAAACTAACAATACCAAATGATGGCAAGGGTGTAGAACAATTTGAACTTTTACATTGCTAATGGAATGTAAAATGGTGTAGCAAATTTGGAACATCGTTCAGCAATTTCTCATAAAGTTAATCATGCATTTACCATGTAACCCAGCAATCCAACTTTTAGGTATTTAACCAAGAGAAATGAAAGTCCATGTCCATAAAGATACTTGACTACAAATATCCATACAGCTTTATTCAAAATAGCCCCAAACTGGGTAGGCACGGTGGCTCACGCCTGTAATCCCAGCATTTTGAGAGGCTGAGGCAGGCAGATCACTTGAGGTCAGGAGTTCAAGACCAGTCTGGCCAACATGGTGAAACTCCATCTCTACTAAAAAAAATACAAAAATAGCCGGGCGTGGTGGCAGGCGCCTATAATCACAGCTTCTAGGGAGGCTGAGGCACGAAAATCACTTGAACCTTGCAGTGAGCTGAGATCGCACCGCTGCACTCCAGCCTGGACTACAAAATGAGACTCTGTCAAAAAAAAAAAAAATACTCCTACACCGGAACAAACTAAATGTCCATCAAAAAATGGTGTACTCGTAAAATGAAACACTGCTCAGCAATGAAAAAGAAGGAAACATAATACTATTACATGAGATGAATTATTCTTGGAAACATTCGAAGTGAAAAAAGCCATATATATTCAGAATTTTTTTTTTAAGCTCTCAGGCAAAACTAATCTGTAGTAATAGAGGAATGATCATTGTTTGCCTGAGTTAGGGAAGATTGATAGCCAAGGAACATGAAGGAAATTTTAGAGGTGATAGAAATATTCTGTTTTCTTGATTTGAGTGGAAAGTCCTGGGTTTACACCTTTCTCAAAATTTGTTGAACTCTACAAAATTTGAACTTAAAATGGGTACATTTTATTGTGTGTAAATTATACATCAATAAGGTTTAGTTTAGAAATATCTGAGAGTAGAATGATTTCCAGCCAATAATTAGGTATCACATTTCTGGTAGTTGTAAAGAAAGAATAAAGCATTTTCAGATATAAAAGGCCTCAGGTTTTATTTGCTTGATATATTCACCTTTTCTAGCAAAGGTCCTGGAGGATGTACTTAAGCAAACAGGGGAAAACCAAAAGAGACAGAGGAAGCAAAGGATCTGAAAGGAAGCCCAGGAATGACACCTGATCAACAAGATTAGGGAACAACCAGTGCATATTGAACTGGGGGCCTGACAAATCCTCTAGAAGGGAGGCCTCCGGGGAAGAAATGAATTGATCTCCTTGAGTTTATAGAAAATGTTATTGATAGATTTATGTCAAAAAGTTGAAACATCTGATAAATTCTACTAGAACCACTGACAAATGAAAAAATAAGAAAATTATTAACTCCAGAAAAAAGTAGGGCACAAGAGAGGAGGTTCAAACAAAGTGCACAATTTGACTTAGCAGTGAGCAATATTTGCATAATCATAAGAATCAAAATATTAACTTTTGATTTTATAAAAAACTATGATCTCTGTTAGGGAATTGGGAACCAGGATGGTAGTAAGAGAGGTACATATGGAAGAGCTAAGACCTCATCTATAATGAGGGAAAGTCGGTAAATCTAAAATTGAGACATCAAGAAATAGCAGTATATGCATATTTAGAAACAAATAGGCAATGCCAAAGTAAACAATTTTCAGACTTGCAGATGGTTGCCTCTGTGGAGAAGGAGGTAACTAAGTGACTGGAAGGAGTGAGGCAAGAAACTGCTATTATTTATTATGGGCCTCTTGGTTCTGACTTATTAAATTATGTATGTGTGTTAACTTGATGAAAACTAGAATTAATAGAAATAGAAAGTTTCTGCTAGCTTTGCACATTGTGCAAGTGGGGTGTTTTCTTTCATAGTCTGTATTGAGGCAAATAACCTTTTTCTCCCTTGAGGCTTCCCCTCCTGAGTACAGCGTCATAAGTAAAAGTATGTAAATAGGCCAGAATCTGTTTCACCTTGTGCTGATATGTTTGCAAAGGCCAAGAACATAGAGGGGAAGATACCGAGGTAGATATGGGGAGGTCAATAGATGGAGACAACCAGTCTACAATGTGTAGATATAGACAGGAAAGAAAAAAGAATTCAGAGGACATAAGGCTAGGGAAACAAGTTGGATGTGAAAAAGGAAAAAAGAATTAAGGATTGCAGAAGGAAAAAGAAAGAAAAAAGATGGGAACAAAAATATGATAGCATATAAAGAGAAGAAGAAAAGAATCACTTCTGATTCTCTGCCCCACTCTTACCTCTAAATTGTCCATCACTACTGTTTACTATAACCAGAGTCTACTATTGATTGGCCCACATCTTAAGCTTATGCCCGCCCAGGAAAATCAAGCACCTTTCTTTAGTCTTCAATCTTAGCTAAACTGTATCAAGTTCAAATATCTTGCATAAGATAGTTTATCATCCTCCTTCACCACCTGAGATACACAGTTAGAAGTAATGGCTCTATCCCCCATGACACTTACCTTTTCTTCTAATATTTTTCTTTGCCATTTTGCACTGTGTTCTGAGAGAATCTCTGAGCTCAACTTTCCAGATCAAAACTAAATCTTTAGCTATGTCCATTCTGCCCTTCAGTCCCTCTGTTGAGATCGTTTCATCATAGCTATAATTTTAAGATTTCTAAACATTATTTTTCTTAGGAGTCTATTACTTTTTATGGATGCAATAGACTTTTTAATCTGTATGATGATATTTATTGTGATTTGGGGTTCGCTCATTGTCTATACTAACCCTTTTTTCTTCAACATTACTTTCTTCATTAAAGTTGCTTTCTTCCTACTGTTGACTTTTCTTGAAAGTTTGGTAAATTTTGACTGTCTCTCCATATATATTGAAAAAGGTCTAGAATTTTAAAATATTGGTAGCTAGCGTGTTTCTTTAGCTAAAGTGAGAAGCCCTTTTCCCCTGGCAGTGAATGTAGATTCTGATTATAGAAGCCCTACTTCTCAGTTGTTGTGAGGAATAGGCCTTGGAGGTGGGGAAACCCCTTGTGGCAGCCTGAGCATCCCCTTTGGGAGATTCCCTGGGCAGAACTCCCATTTTTAGTCGTATGCTCACAATTGTAATCCCATGGACAGGTGCCAGAGTCAGCTGCACTCAGAGCAATGGCCTGGCAGCAGCTGTTCAGCCATCCATAATTATCCCAGCAATTGCCCATGGCCTGTTCCTTTATTTGCTCAAATGACCACTGAGCCTGGAGTTGTTCTGGTGTTCTGAGAAAATTCCCCTCTTTGGAAAATCTCTTTCTCCTGTTGCAAGTGTTTTAGTTTAGTTGAAGTTTCACAATCAGTTTGTTTCCATTTCTGTTTTGTCTTTCAGAAATCCTTTGTTGTTTTAGTCTACTGCCATGAAAATTTCTTCTGCCTTTCCTTCAGCTGTAGATTTCTGTTCCCCTTTTTTCTTTCTTTAGTTATTTCAGTCATGTTTTTGAAGAGAAAATAAAATATAAGTGATAAATCTGCCACCTTGAACCACAAGTCTCCTTGGGTTCGTTTACAAATGAGAAAACAAAGGTCCAGAGAAAAGGGAAACACATAAACACACACAGACAAAAACTTCCCCAAAGTAATACAACTAATATTTGTAGAATAACCAGGATTTAAATCTCAATCCACCTGGTTTCAAAACATGCTATTTGTATGCACATACACACACCCCTCCAAGCATTGTGGCCAAGTGATTTAAATAATTTTGTTAGAAATATTCTACCAGAGCACATCCAGGTAAATACTGCTTTTTCAATGGAGACAGCTTATATGAGGGTATTGTTGATCAGAATGTGTACAGCATGCCTCTTTGGCGGTACCTTCAAAACCTTTGCTATGTCCTTTTAACTATCTTCAAATCCCTATTCTTTGAGGGTAGATTTCACTTTTGAAAATGTCCAGAGTTATGTGGAACCAAATATGTTGATCTAAAAAGAATAATGCTTTTTTTTTTTTTAATCAAAAACTAAAAATAAGTGTACCTATGAGGAAACTTAGTTTCTTGAAGGACATGTGGACTGATTGAGTTCCTGAAGAATTCCAGAAATATTTAAGCATTGACATCACTGGAATAAGTGAATGACCATGTGAGGCGGTTGTTTTTGTGTTCTGTGAACATATACATTCTGGGATAATTTATTTTAATGTTATTAATTTGTAGTACATCAAAAATATTATATAACTATAAACATCATTATGTTCACATGCAACATTTTCAGTACTTAAAAAGATCAATTTTTCAGCCTGGGCAACATGTTGAAACCCCCTCTTTACAAAAATACAAAAATTAGCCAGGCATGGTGGTATGCGCCTGTAGTCCCAGCTACTTGGGGAGCTGAGACCAGAGGATCACTTGAGCCCCAGGAGGTGGAGGTTTCAGTGAGCCGAATGCACTCCAGCCTGGGTGACAGTGAGACCCTGTCTCAAAAAAAAAAAAAAAAAAAAAAAAAAATCATTTGAGGTTACATTTCATGGTTTTTGTTCATTTATTTATTTATTTTTAGTGATTAAGATATTCACATGATTCAGCATTCAAAAAAAATTTTTAAATATATACTGAAAAATCTCTTTCTAGCAGTATTGTTTTTTCTGTACCTTCAAAAATTACGTACGTAGACTTCCCTTTTTAAAATACAAATAGTGTCATACTATGCACATTAGCTGTTCTGTATCTTAGTCATTTTTTCACTTAATGTTCTATGGATGTCATTCTGTATCAGTGCATAAAGAGCATCTTTATTCTTTTTTTTATAGCTGTACAACTTCTTACAGTTGTGCCAGAATTTACTTAACCAGTAGCCTGATAGGTATCTTTTGCTATTACAGAGCTGTAATGAATAATCTTATATAGAGATAATTTACCACATGTGACAGTATATCTGAGATACAAGTTCTGAATAGAATTGCTGGGTCAAAAGATAGATATTGCCAAATAGTCCTTTCCAGCAATTGTTTCAGCTTACACCCTAACTGATAATGTTTCCATTTCTGTATATCCTTGCCAATACATTGAATTATGTACTTTCTCATTTTTGCCCATCTGATGGTTTTATTTTTTTTAGGTATCTCAATGTCATTTTAATCTATATTTCTTTTATCGTGAATTAGATCATATTTGAATGATTTTATATATTCATTTATGTTCATATTCTCTATTTACCTATTGTTTTGTTGGGTTTTATCCTATTGGTTTATAGAATTTTTTATATATTAGAAAAATTAGTTCTTTGTCTACATCATGTTTTGAAAAAAATAAAACACTGTAACTACTGTGCAGTTACTGCCAAATGCAACCCAAAACTAAGCCAGAAACTTCCTTACCAACAGCTGAAAAAATTAACTGTGAATATCAGAATCAGTAGATACTAAATCAACTGTTAGAAGAGTAGAATGTGCAAAAGCCACCCTTATGGTTAAGAAAATGCTCTCTACTTGGTGTACAGAAATTTTTTTTCTATAGCCTAATCTTGGAAGTGACAGAAATTTTTAAATTATTTCTTAATATAAGGGTTTTTGTTTGTTTTTTGTTTTGTTTGCTGGATTCAGTGTCCCTTTTAGCTATATTTTAAATGGAGGAAGTATGATGTCGAGCCCTTTGCAAAGATAACAAATGTTAATAGCTTGATCAGGGGTTCCCTAGGGCTTGTTTTCTGCCCCTACTTCAGCTGCCTGTTTCCAGCAGAAATGACTGTATTGTCTTGTGTTACATGTATACTTACTCATGTTTGTATCACAGAAATGACCAAAAATATTTCATTTATTCTCTGGACAAAGAGAGAGAGCCTGTGCATTTCCTAGAAGAAATAGGTGAAACAAACCACATTTTTTACAGAAGGCAGTTTCTAAAGGAAGTCGTAAAAGGTTGAAATGACTTTCAGAATAAAAACCAACTTCTTTTAAGCATACAGTCTATCCAAATAAAACTTTTTATTGAATCAAAATTTTATTAGTATGGGGATTTTTTTGTTTATTTTTGTTTGCTTAGTCACCAAACTCAGTATGTGAGTCTTATTTTGAAAATATTTTATCCAACTTATTTTCTTAACATTTTTTTCAAGACTAGTAAAATTAGATACTGTGTCCTATTATTGAGTCAAATAAACTATCTTGTAAAACTTGATAGTAGACACTGGACAGCCATGTAAATTTTCTTAGACTTTTAAATTAATTAATTTTGGTTATAATAATTAAGATTAGATTTATTGAAGTAAGATTAAGGAATTAACATGTAGGCAGAGCAATGGGACAGTTTTAGATAATCTTTGACCAACCTTCTGATTTAAATAATGACAGAAAGTAAGTGATTATTTCCCATTTTTGTTGTTGTTTTAGTTTGGTTGTTTCTGTTTGTTGTGTTTTTCAGAATCCTACAGAATTTGATTTCTCTGTCATTTGTCATGATAGAGATGAGGTTAATCGAAAGCTGTAATTATATACATTTAAAAGTAAATGTGTTTATATAACTTTTATTTCTCTCTTATACTAAATATTGACTATACTTCACTTAAAAGTGAGCCTTGCATGAATTATGTAGTTAATAATGTTCGGTAACTATCATTAAGTACATTTTGGGAGGCATCCTTAAATCTACTTATTCTTCATTCATTCGAATGAGGGATTCTACCTCAATAAGCTTTCCCTTAAAACAAACTCCAAGGCTATTTTAGTTTTTTTAAAAAGATTCTGTTTGGGCTACTATAACAAAATACCACTGACTAGGTGGCGTAAACAACAGAAATTTATTTTCTCACAATTCTGGAAGCCTAAAGAAGTTTTGATTTCTTCTGAGGCTTCTTTTCTTGGCTGGGAGATGGCCCTCTTCTCTCTGGGTCAGGGTATCCCTCTGTCTGTATTATCTTTCTCCTAATCTCCTCTTCTTGGAAAGACACTAGTCTTACTGGATTAGGGCCCACTGTAAAGACCCATTTTGACTTAGTTACCTTTTTAAAGGCCCTGTCTCCAAATATAGTCACATTCTGAGATACCAGGGGTTAGGACTTCAGCATATTAATTTGACGGGAGGTACAATTCAGCCCATAACAATGATCAATTAATATATATTCATTTTAGGTTAATCGAAAGCTGTAATTATATACATTTAAAAGTAAATGTGTTTATATAACTTTTATTTCTCACCATTGGTTGGTTGTAATACCAACCATTGGATGATTATTTGTAATAACCATCATAGAAAGAAAAGTAGCCTTTAATCTGACTACCTAAAGTGGATCTAAAGTGTGTGTGTGTGTGTGTGCGCGTGTGCGTGTGTGTGTGTGTGTATATATATCTGTGTGTACCCTCCCAGAATTTTTTTATATTAATATATATGAAATAGTTTATAAAAACAGAGTCATCTTGAAAATAATGTTTTGGAATATGTTTTCTTTTTTCATTTAACAGCACATTGTCAGTATCTATGCCATAATTCATTCATCAGTCCCTCAATTTCTGGAATTTAGGTTATTTATAAATTTTTTTCTAGTATAAATAGTACAGAGATGACCATAAAGCTTTCCAAAAAAGCCTTACAGAAAAACTTTCTAAAATGCATATACTGTTTTCTTCAATTACAAAACATAATTCGACTTCTTTTTTCATTTGAGCCATCATTATAAGTCTCAGTTCTTATACTGTTACTGTACAGCTGTATTCTAAGATTAGCAACTGTAGCGCTGTGTTCATTTGCTACATGGCCTCAGATTCTAGTTTCTGTTCCTACCCCTGATAGAATGTATTTTATCTTTTGCTCACCACTCTCATTTCATGGTGATGACACTGTGTTACTTAAAGCATATTCTGTTACGATGTGACTGAAAAGCAGATAACCAAAACTGTTAAATTTATCTTTAAAATAAATAATTTCTGACAAAGTCCTGAGTGATTCTGGATAACATTAACCTATGTACAAACTTTAATATCAGATTTTCCTTGATTCAGAAATCTTTTTTCACTTTCTCATTTACTTTTTATTATATGGTCATACTAGATAGTTTAAATTGCTGAATAAATGACCTTTGTATCATTGAAGTCATTTTTTTTTTTTTTTTTTTTTTTTGAGACGGAGTCTCGCTCTGCCGCCCAGACTGGAGTGCAGTGGCCAGATCTCGGCTCACTGCAAGCTCCGCCTCCCGGGTTTACGCCATTCTCCTGCCTCAGCCTCCCGAGTAGCGGGGACTACAGGCGCCCGCCACCTCGCCCGGCTAGTTTTTTGTATTTTTTAGTAGAGACGGGGTTTCACCGTGTCAGCCAGGATGGTCTCGATCTCCTGACCTCGTGATCCGCCCGTCTCGGCCTCCCAAAGTGCTGGGATTACAGGCTTGAGCCACCGCGCCCGGCCTGAAGTCATATTTTAAAGGGGAAATCTCACTCTCCAATATATTATTTTTGAAAATACTATCATTTTATCCTCCACTAAGATAATGACTTCTTACCTTTTCTTCTTCAATCAGGATTACCTGAGCTGGAATTGGAAGCAATTGATAACCAATTTGGACAACCAGGAACAGGCGATCAGATTCCATGGACAAATAATACAGTGACAGCTATAAATCAGAATAAATCAGAAGAGTAAGTAATACATTTTGTATTTTATAAGATATCAGATACCAACTTCTAAACAGAGAACTATTTTTTCCAAACTAGATTTCAGTCTACAGTGGTATTTTGTGAGATATTAATAGATGTAAATACTTATTTAAAAAAAAAAAAAGTGGGCCGGTGCAGTGGCTCTGGCCTGTAAATCCTAACACTTTGGCAGGTGGAGGCAGGTGGATCTCCTGAGGTCAGGAGTTTGAGATCAGCCTGGCCACAGTTGTGAAACCCTGTCTCTGCTAAATATACAAAAAATTTGCCAGGCGTGGTGGTGCGCGGCTGTCATCCCAGCTACTAAGGAGGCTGAGGCAGGAGAATTGCTTGAACCCGGGAGGTGGAGGTTGCAGTGAACCAAGATTGCGCCATTGCACTCCAGCCTGGGCAACAAGACTGAAACTCAGTCTCGGGGGGAAAAAAAAAAGCGAAGGTAGTGAGGCAAGGGAAAGACACTGAATTAAATAGATTTATTGACTGCATGACCACAAGGCTAGTATACATTGTAATCACCAAGAGATTGATGTAATATGTAGCTATTGTTTTATATTTCATGTATAACTTTAATTGATTACCATGATGTGTCTGGGACCTATGGAAGAATTGGCCTCAGTACAATAATTATGTTGCTCTTGAACTTTTAGTTATATTTGTCCAGCATTTCTCTTCATTTGGTGCAAGAAGTTATAAGAAAGGAAAGTATACTTTTTCCATCTACTCAATGTCACATCTTGATTAGAACTGAATTTCTTGGCCGGGCGCGGTGGCTCAAGCCTATAATCCCAGCACTTTGGGAGGCCAAGACAGGCGGATCACGAGGGCAGGAGATCGAGACCATCCTGGCTAACACGGTGAAACCCCGTTTCTACTAAAAAATACAAAAAACTAGCCAGGCGAGGTGGCGGGCACCTGTAGTCCCAGCTACTCGGGAGGCTGAGGCAGGAGAATGGCGTAAACCCGGGAGGCGGAGCTTGCAGTGAGCCGAGATCTTGCCACTGCACTCCAGCCTGGGCGACAGAGCGAGACTCCGTCTCAAAAAGAAAAAAAAAAAAGAACTGAATTTCTTACTCCCCACAGGCAGCCGTATTCCATAACGCAGAGTGCATCTCATACCTGCCAACCATGGGAAGACTAGATAGTGTTGATTGTGGTTTAGTGCCTTAACTAGGAACTGTATTCCCATTTACCTTCCCAAAGGAAGAGTGCTAATAATTGTATTATTGTATTAGTGTTATTAGGATTAGTTTTATTTTGTATATATTTCTGTTTTATGTATCAGTTGGTATCAATTTGAATTAGACTGTGTATTTCCTACATGTAATCAATGAATAATTTGTTTTGTTGCTTAATACCTAGCATATTTCATTTTTCCAGTTTAATTTCTTTTGTAAATAGTAATCATGTCATGTTAACAATCAAGATGATTTGGTCATCTTTAAAAGTTAAGTAATATAATATGTACTGTTTTGGTTGTGGTTCAGTTATTAACAGTTAATGACATTCATAAAATAGATAAATAGAATAAGTAGAATAAATCTGAATATAGGCTAAATGATTTTTTCTGAGTTTTTGGCTGATTTTGTTTTTACTTTTATTATAAGTTATTTCCCCTTTCTTAACTATGTTGGTTAATTTTCCAGGCTATTTCTGTAACATGAAGAATATGGGATCAAAGTTCAATGATTGACAAAAGAACGAAAAATATATTCAAGCTACATACCAAATACTCATTTAATTTCTGCACATTAAACATAGAACATTCCATGGTGTTAGAATTGCCAAGCATCTCAACAGAGAATTTTCTAAGACCAAATCTGCACCTATATATGTATATAAAGATTGAATAAATTATTTGCTATGTCAGTCTGAAACTTTCTTGTTTTTTAATCCTGCAGCCAGTGTATTAGCTCACAATTAGATGAGCTTCTCTGTCCACCCACAACAGTAGAAGGGAGAAATGATGAGAAGGCTCTTCTTGAACAGCTGGTATCCTTCCTTAGTGGCAAAGATGAAACTGAGCTAGCTGAACTAGACAGAGCTCTGGGAATTGACAAACTTGTTCAGGTATTTATTAAAGTCAACATTATTTAACTGATGGAGCCTTAAGAAGCTAGAAAATTATTTTAAGCAAGATTTTAAAATATTGTACCCACTGTGCTTTAGCTGTTTTATAATTTACCCCTTGTGAAACTTATCAAAATATATAATACATAGTGTTTCTTTAAAGAAAAGTATTATAATAATTAGAATTAGAAATAAGTCTTAGCTTTTCACCATGGAACAGAATCTTACAAGCTCCAGCCAGAATAAAATCCAGATTTATAGCATCATTTCTCATTTTAGAGCTTAATTTATCCTTCATTCACGCTTGTCTTCTGCCAGTATATTCCATGGTATTCCAACTTCCAGGTTAGCCTTTTTTAGATGATAGGGTGATAAAATCACTTTAGTGCATCTTGACCAGCATTTTTAAATAGAGTAGAATAGTGTAGAATACAAAGTGTGAGAATGCATAACCCATAAAAAGAAGTCATGTTTTATGAAACTCCTTTCAGTTGCATATACGCACACACACACGTGCGTGTGCGCAAATAGGTCACAATTTATATTTCTTACAGTGGGTAATAGTGAAAACATTTGGAACCATAACACTACAGCTTTCTGTTACATCAGCTGTGGATTTTTTTTTTTTTCAAATAAAAGCATGAATTTTATATCTGAGATAGAAAAATGCCTGCTTGATCCTTCCTTTAAGAATCTACTTCCTATAGGCCAGGCGCGGTGACTCAAGCCCGTAATCCCAGCACTTTGGGAGGCCGAGGCAGGCGGATCATGAGGTCAGGAAATCGAGACCATCCTGGCTGACATGCTGAAACCCCATCTCTACTAAAAATACAAAAAAATTAGCTGGGCTTGGTGGCGGGAGCCTGTAGTCTCAGCTACTCAGGAGGCTGAGGCAGGAGAATGGCATGAACCCGGGAGGCAGAGCTTGTGGTGAGCCGAGATGGTACCACTATACTCCAGCCTGGGCAACAGAGCGAGACTCCGTCTCAAAAAAAACAAAAAACAAAAAGAATCTACTTCCTATAGTAAGCTATTAAATGTAAAGTTTATTGATTCTTAGGCTTTGCAATGAAGTTTTTTTCCAAACCTTTTAGTTATATTTCATTGATTTGGAGCCTTTATTTTAACTATATTGCCATCTCTGTACGGACATTTTAAATATCTCAGCTATCTGTTACTCCATTTCAAAAGCAGCTTTTATAAATGATTTCTTTAGGTAGTAAACTTCTGGAGAGCATGAATTCAGAATGAATATATGATGATATTTTCTAGAAATACAGAAGCATGTCACTTATTGGCAGAAATTTATTTGTAAAATATTCTGGCTTCTTTTCTAACAGGGGGGCGGATTAGATGTATTATCAGAGAGATTTCCACCACAACAAGCAACACCACCTTTGATGATGGAAGAAAGACCCAACCTTTATTCCCAGCCTTACTCTTCTCCTTCTCCTACTGCCAATCTCCCTAGCCCTTTCCAAGGCATGGTCAGGCAAAAACCTTCACTGGGGACGATGCCTGTTCAAGTAACACCTCCCCGAGGTGCTTTTTCACCTGGCATGGGCATGCAGCCCAGGCAAACTCTAAACAGACCTCCGGCTGCACCTAACCAGCTTCGACTTCAACTACAACAGCGATTACAGGGACAACAGCAGGTGAGTGCTCTTGTTTAGCAGTTGATACTTTTTTTTTTTTTTTTTTTTTTTGAGATGAAATTTCACTCTGTCTCCAGGCTATTGCGCGGTAATGTGATCTCAGCCCATGCAATCTCTGCCTCCCAGGTTCAAGCAATTCTCCTGCCTCAGACTCCCAAGTAGCTGGGATTACAGGTGTGTGCCACCACTCCCAGGTAATTTTTATATTTTTAGTAGAGACAGGGTTTCACCATGTTGGCCAGGATGATCTCGATCTCTTGACCTTGTGATTTGCCCGCCTCGGCCTCCCAAAGTGCTGGGATTACAGGCATGAGCCACCGCGCCTGGCCAGCAGGTGATACTTTTTAAAGGTATATTCCAAAACTCTGTGCAAGGCAGCCCAGTTGCTACAATAAAAGTGTCAAGTCCACTCCTGGAACCTTCATGAAAGATTTGAAGAGCCGTCCTTGATCTCCTAGGAAAGGGATAAGGGGCCTTTCACTCATTTAAAGACAGTAGGCTCCTAATAAAGTACTTTGAGACCTACAACTTAAAGACAATTTAATTTTTATTTGTTGAGATACATACCATTTAAGAGGAACATCATATGATTGTTAAATTAAGAGAACCAGCTTAATTTACAAAGTAGACCATCAAGAGATACTGTTTATGATTATTGGAACAGAAAATAAAGTTTATTTATATTGTTTGAGGTTGGAGAGATTGATGCCTAGTGATGTTATTATATTAGGAGAATGAAGGAAAAGATAGTTTGGGGGCCTGGGAGTTGTGAGTGAGTTCAGTCTTCTCTCTTATGGCAGGAAATGAGTAGGCGTAGTGGCATAAATATTTAAGATTGTATAAGCAACAGATACGGAGATAATCATTAAGGACCACAAGAGCAAATGGTTAAAAATGTCTGCTATGGACCAGGCGTGGTGGCTCACACCTCTAATCCCAGCACTTTGGGAGACCAAGGCCGGTGGATCACTTGAAGTTAAGAGTTCGAAACCAGCCTGGCCAACATGACGAAACCCCGTTTCTACTAAAAGTGCAAAAAATAAATAACCGGGCATGGTGGCACATGCCTATAATCCCAGGTCCTATGGAGGTTGAGGCAGGAGAATCGCTTGAACCCAGTAGGCGGAGGTTGCAGTGAGCCGAGATCATGCCATTGCACTCCAGCCTGGGCGACAGAGTGAGACTCTGTCTCAAAAAAAAAAAGAACAATGCTGTGGAAAGGGGGACCTGAGCTGTAGATTGTTGCTTCTTGTTATGAATCTTGTAGTTTCTAAAATCAGATTTGTATATTGCTTTGAATTTTTATGAAAGTATTTAAAGAGGTTCCCTGGAGACTTACTAATTCAGGAACGAAGAGAAAGAAGTAGATAAATTATACTGGAAAGGCAGTGCGATATAATGGTTTTAAGAATTCTAGTTTCAAGTCCCAGTTCTAAACTTAGGTGGTTTGCCTTAATCAAATGATTTACCTTTTAAAGCCTCTAATTCATCTATAAAAAGAGTCTAATAAAGAATTCCTTTCCCTCACTGCTGGTTGTGTGGAATAAATGAGACAAAACATGTAAAGCTTGTAGCATAATGCCTGGCGTATTGTAGCAGTTGATAAATGCTAGCTATTACTATAAAGTTGCATTCAATAAACATAATATGTGATATAAAATGTGCTTCCATTCTGTTTAAAAAAAGGAAGATGATGAAAGAGAGGAAGAGAAAAGGAGAACTAAGAAAGGGAAATTTTTTTAAAATGATAGAATAACAATAAAAGGAATAATTTTTTAAATGCTAGGGTGGAGTAAAGGATTCAAAGAAGAATTAAAGGAAGAGAGAGGAAAAGAGAAAGAGAAGGAATCATAAATGTTCTGAGATACTAATTGAAGACAAACTACTTCTTGTAGCTTTCCATTCATCTTTAGATAGAGGGCACCAGAATAAGAAATGCTTAATAGTTTCCCCATGTTTAATTTTTCACAGAGCATATTTAAGGGGACTGTACTAGGTACTATAAAGAATACAAGGAATAAAAGAAACAGGCAACCGCTTGGCTTTTTTACTACAAAACCGGAAACCGTTTTGACTACATACCTGAAAAGTTAAGTGACGCTGCAAGCAGTATGTGATTAAGGGCTAAACCAAAAAAGTAAAGGAAAGTGTAGGTGTGCTAGCTTCTCATTTTACAATGTAAAGTTCTGTAAATACTGCCTAATATTAAAGGGTCAATGAGTAAGGCCAGACCAAGGGTCTAGGTCAGGTTCATGAATGAATGGAATGATGATTCATGCTTGGTTCAGAAAAAAAGCTGTTTTGGCTTTCTTTTGCTCCTGAAACAGCTGATAAGCAGAGAAGCCCTGCAAAGGTATGAGAATAAGATGCAAATAGGTGAAAGTTGCTGTTCTTTGCTTCCTTTAAATCTCATGGATGCCTATCCAGAGATGGCATGGTAGCCCAACAGAGTATAAAGTATCCACCAAGTCGAAGAAACACAGAATTTGGGGCTCACTATGTTATAAACCCCAGATATGTCTATACGCAAAAACAACTTCTACTGCCAACTAAGACAGTAACTCTGCTATCTAATGAGCCACATATCCAGGCCTTTCCTTTCTGTTCTAAGCCATAAGTTCTTACTGTTTCAGCAGTAGGTCACTCAGCTTCACTTGTACTGCAAATACTAGGAATTTTCCATGTGTCCACTTAAGGGCTTTCTGTGAGCAGGTCTGGCCAAGGTTCTCAGTCATTGTCTTAGTTAAGATGCTTTCAGCCACAAGGAAAGAAAAAAAGATGAACTCAGCATAGTAAAACAATAAAGAAAATACTTTGACCCAGTTGACAATTCAGAATGGAGGCAGACCAAGGTATGCTTACTTCAGAGATTCAGGGATGTTATCAAGGACCTAGGTTCTTTCTCTTTTTGCTCTGCAATCCTTGGCATGCCATGATTACAAATATCATAGGCAAACAAAACCATAACTAGCAGAAGAAAAGGGACTGTTTCTTTCCTATGTACCTCTTTCCAAAAACCAGGAAACTTTTTCCAGAAGGTCTTCCCACCCCATCCCCCACCAAAAAAAGAGAAAAAGGAACCAAAAAAAAATTAAAAAGGGGGAAAAATACTTCACATGTCTGACTAGTCAGAACTGAGTCACATGTACACCCTTAGCCAGTGGTTCGCAAAGACTGAAAGTACTCCTGCATTACCCCTGGAGTTGTGTGATTTCGGATGGTCAGCTGAAAAAAATCTATTCTGTCTTCAAGAAAGAAGGGGAGAATAAATGGCTGTGGGTTGGCAATAATAGTGCCTGATTTAAATGTATTGTTTAAAGTTATATAGTTAAATTCACAGTTGGGATAAAATAGTGAACTGAGGTAGTATCCTGACTTAAATCCTATTAAATGACAGGTTGTATTTTTTTGTGCGTGACTAAGTACATGTCAGTGTAGACAAAAAATGAATACCATTAGTGCACTAAAAATTAAGTCATTTTGAAATATAAAAAGCAAACATGAGAAAGAAACAGAATTATATGTAAATAATACAACTGTTTATATAGAAAATCCTAAAGAATCTATAGGGAATTTAGAACAAATAGAGTAGTTCAGCAAGGATTTTAGATAAAAGAACAAGAAATAAAAATGACAATTCTTCTTACTAGAAAATTAATTAAAAATACATTCAGACCAGGCACAGTGGCTCGTGCCTGTAACCCCAGCACTTTGGGAGACCGAGGCGGGAGGATCACCTGAGGTCAGGAGTTTGAGACCATCCTGGCCAACATGGTGAAGCCCCATCTCTACTAAAAATACAAAAATTAGCCAGGTGTGGTGGGATGCTCCCAGGTACTCAGGAGGCTGAGACAGGAGAATCACTTGAACCTGGGAGGTAGAGGTTGCAGTGAGCCAAGATTGTGCCATTGCACTCCATGCTTGGCGACAAGAGTGAAACTCCATCTCAAAAAAAAAGAAATTCACACTGTTGAAAACTTAGAAGACTAAAAGTCATAATTGAAAGGCAAGAAGAATATCCAAATAAAAAATACTCATGAAAGAAATTATATCTTGTAATTCGTTGTTGCTAGTAAAAAGATGACAATTGTTCCAAATTTAATCAGTAAATTCAGTGGAATTCCAACAAAATCTCGACGTGGAATTTGACAAATAGATGCTAAATTTGTTTTAGAAGCATCAATACAGTCTTGAAGTATTAATAAAATGAGGGTATACTTGCTCTACTGATATCAAGATTTAAAACAAAGCTTTAAAGATTAAAGCAGGCCGGATGTGATGGCTTACACCTATAATCCCCCCATTTTGAGAGGCTTAGGCAGGAAGATTGCTTGAGGTTAGGAGTTTGAGACCAGCCTGGGCAACATAGCAAGACTCTGTCTCTACCAAAAAAAACAAAAAACAAAAAGCCAGGTGTGGGGATATGTACCTGTAGTCTCAACTACTCAGGAGGCTAAGTTGGGAGGATGGCTTGAGCCAGGAATTCAAGGCTGCAGTGAGCTGTGGTTGTGCTACTCATTCCAGCCTGGGTGGCAGAGCAAGACATTGTCTCTAAAAAAAAAAATTAAAACAGTGTGGAACTAGCATGAGGATAAATAGTTCTACCATAATAGAGTTCTACATAATAAAGCGTTCTGCATAATAGCTCTACATAATAGAAAGCCCAGAAACACACCCAGACATATTGGAGAGACTTAATAAGAGACAGAGGTGACAATGGGGAAAGAATGGCATGCATCATAAATGCTGGTACATTTGACTATTCATGAGGAGGAAAAAATTAAATTAGATCCTCATCTTATACAAGACACAAAAATAAACTCTAAGTGTTTTAATGACCTAAATATGAATATGAAAATATCTCTATAGCCTCTTTAAAATGACATAAAGGAAAAAGTTAATGTTTACATTAAAATTTAAGACCTACAAGACAAAAGACACCATAAGCAAGGTTAAAAGGCAAGACAAAGACTCAAAGAAGATATTTTCAACCCATATGACTGGCAAAGGACTAGTATCCAGAATACACCCAGTTTGTAATCTGCTATTCATAATATATTTACCTCACTGGATTGATACCCATCTGTTCACTTATTGGTTATATCATCTCCTTCCCTCTTCCCAAATACAGGAGACTGTAAGCATCTCATAGCAAGAATTTAGCACCATGCCTAATGATTTGAGAAAAGAAAAGAGGAGTATACTCAGATATACATTATAGTTTGTTTCTTTTTAGTGAATTTTAAGATCAGTTTAAAAACATGTTAAAAAAAATAAAATATATAAATAGATATCATTTATTGACCCTAAGTATATCTCACTGGCTAGTATATACTTTTTACTCCTTGTGTAAAGGAGTAAAAAGATTATAACATTTTAAATTCAATTATAGAGTTATGAATAAATCCCCAGTTGGGAGGAGAGATATGAAAAACATCCTAGGAAACTAGTATATCTGTATTGGTTGAGACTTTTAAAAAACAGCAAAAAGGAAGGAAGGAGCTGATGATTAAAAAGTAATACAAAGTTACAAGCCATTAGCTGTAATACCGGCTTACTTCTCAAATGAGCAAAGACCCAAGAAATATATCCATAATATCAATAAAGGACGTTTAAAATTCTATTTCGGGAAAAAGAACAACAGCAAAAATGGGTAGACCTGCTGCTTTTAGAAAATGGTGTCATAGGTCGGGCACGGTGGCTCACTCCTGTAATCCCAGCATTTTGGGAGGCCAAGGTGGGCGGATCACGAGGTCAGCAGATCGAGACCATCCTGGCTAACACAGTGAAACCCCATCTCTACTAAAAATACAAAAAATTAGCCAGTCGTGGTGGCGGGCACCTGTAGTCCCAGCTACTCGGGAGGCTGAGGCAGGAGAATGGCATGAACCTGGGAGGTGGAGCTTGCCGTGAGCCGAGATAGCGCCACTGCACTCCAGCCTGGGTGACAGAAAAAATCATAATTAAAAAAATGAAAAAATAAAAAGAAGGCTGGGCACGGTGGCTCACGCCTGTAATCCCAGCACTTTGGGAGGCCAAGGCGGGTGGATCACCTGAGGTCGGGAGTTCGAGACCAGCCTGACCAACATGGAGAACCCCTGTCTCTACTAAAAATACAAAAATAGCCGGGCATGGTGGCATATGCCTGTAATCCCAGCTACTTGGGAGGCTGAGGCAGGAGAATCGCTTGAACCCAGGAGGCAGAGGTTGTGGTGAGCCGAGATCTCACCATTGCACTACAGCCTGGGCCGCAAGAGCAAAACTCTGTCTCAACAAAAAAAAAAAAAAGAAGAAGAAGAAAAAGAAAATGGTATCATATTAGCTGACAAAACATACGATTTTTCTACTCCAGTTTTGTTTTCTTCTTCCCCAGCAAGGATCATGATCTTCGTAACTATCAAGAGGAGAATAATGTAAAGAAAAAGTGACAGGGAGACACATAAACAAATATGGTATAGTTAGCAATCTTAAAACAAGTGAAGTCCAGATTTGTATGTGTTAGGGTACTGAACAAATATATGTATCTGACTTTATAAGAACCACCATTGATCATCTTTTATATATTGTAGAGAATAGAAGTGATCAGAAAACAGAATTAGGATTAAAGGACAGAAAAGAAGACAAACATTTTACCTTCAGGTTTCTGGCAATAAAAAATGCCTGATAGAACAAGAAGCTTCTTTAAAGAATACTTTTGTCTTTGCAAGAATTTGTGCAGTAGCTAGCTCAGGGTTTCTCAACCTTGGCACTTTAACATTTGGGGCTGGATAATTCTTGATATGGGGGAGATGTTGTGTGCATTAAAGATGTTTAGCAGCATTCCTGGCCTCTGCCCACTAGACGTCAGCAGTACCTCCTCCCCAAGTTGTGATCAGCAAAAATGTCTTGCCAAATGTCCCTTGTTTGGCAGAATCACCCCTAGTTGAGAACCTCTAGGCTAGATAATCATCTTTTAGGTTTCCTAAAGAAGGACTTCTTGGTAAAGCATTGGGAAGAATATCCATTCCGGCAGATAAAGTGACAGCTAGCCTGAACTGCGTGTGTTTATTTTATACTTGTGAATGGGTTTGCCCTCTTCCACTGGCCACAAGCCCTACATTTCCTTTTGTTCTACAACAAGCCTTTTAACCTGTGTTTGTGTCTAAGGACTAACAACTAATCTCCTCCCATCCCCCACCTCTCTGAAAGTTAAGATTTCCAAGGAGCTAAGGAATGGAGTGATCCTTTTGGGAAGGCTTTGTTGGAATAAGTGGAACTTGACCTACTTGTTAAAAAACAAAGCATTTTAATAATTGGAGGAAAGAAGCAGGTCAAAGTAGGACAGATGTACACAGCACTAGTCAGGTTGCACACACAGATAGTCAAGGGGAGGAAAAAAATGAACAAGGGTTAATTCAAGCGCAGGAATAGATCAGGTTTCCTATAACAGAAAATACTTGTAGATTTATGCTATTTAGAATAATTCCTTCTTCTTAAAAAGAGCCTGTTACTACTTGTCAGGCATCTTTCTTCCATCCCTACCCATTTCATTTGTATATTATCTCACAATTCAAAGAATATATAAATCTATATGTTTGGAATGTATTTTTACCTGTCCTCATTGCCTCCTCTCCTGTTTTTATACTTGCTGTTCCCTCTGCCTCAAGTTAACTCTGCCCTCCTCCTTGCCACCTCGCATTCTCATCCTTCAAGACTCTGCTGAGCTCACTCATGCTTCATGGTCCCTGTCTTCATCCCTAGGCTGAATGAGCTGCTCCCTCTGTGCTGCCGTAGATGTGTCTGTCTATGCAGACAAAGCACCTGTGCATTTTACTGTTGTGCATTGGCTTTTGCCATTCAGTAGGGAACTCCCAGAAGGACAGGAATTTGCTCACCTTTGTAACTGCAAACTTTATACAGTATCTTGAATGTACTGAGTTTTTAAGTAAATCTTTATCAAATTAACTTGGTTTATTTAAATTTATATTCATGGTCTTTCAAGTTTAAGAAGTATATCAGTTTTGGTATTTAAGAGTCTTTTTGACTTTTAAAACTATAATGTTGGTATCTTTCTTTTTGAAGTAACTCAGAACTTCAAAAAGAAGTTTTAACTTATTCCACAATGCCTTAGAGTTGTCATTTTAACATTTATATTATAATGAGCTTTTCCCAAAAATTGGTTTGTTTTCTGATCTAATGGGAGTCAGAAAATGACTGAAGCTAGAATTAAGAGTTGAGCTATTTGGTGACGAGAGATTTAATCACGTTCATAGCTCTTTGGATTCTTAGAAAACTTTCGTAGGCTTTCTAGTTTATGTATAATATATTGAAATATATTAATGTATGATATATACATATAATTTGTGTTATACAAGGTATCATATAAACATAAAATAGTATTAATATTATTGTTACTGTTATCTTCCTGAATAGTTTATTCATATCAAATTATTGAGGAAGAAATGTTTTAAGCTATAGATTGTTGGCAAGAAAATCTCATTTCCAAGAATACTTCTTTTGTTATCAGATACAGTTAAGGCATACCTGGCATGCCTATGACCTGGAACCCTAATCCTGATCTAGACTGATCTTCCAAACCAGTGTTCATAGAAAACTGTTCTGGGAGATGGGTGTTAATGGTTAGATGTCAGAAAAAAAGGTTCATGATAAATAAATTGCATAGTATATCCCTTCTTGGAGATCCACAATGTGCTTTTGGCCAATTAAAGGCTTATAAAATTTCTGCAGTAAATAAATCTATTTTACCTTGTGTAACCCATCATTTCCAATACTTAATACAGCACAGAATGCTGTTTTCCCAGCACATCTATTAATATCCTGCAAAACAATGTTTTTTAGCATACCAATTTGGGAAACTGGTCTAAAGTAATTACTTTTTCTAGTTAAATAATCCATTTTTTCAGACCATTTGTTTCTTACGTAATACTGTCTAGCTAATGAAATCATATTGGATTTTCCCCAAATATGTATTCACCAGACATAGTACCTCCAAGTGAGAATACCATCCAGCTTGCTCAACTTTCCCTTCATCTTCCAGATCTTTGTAAAATGTGCCCTTATTGTATACCTGCTTTTACATTTATAATATTTTAAGACCTAAGGCTGATATTTCTTCTTCTCCATTACAGCAGTTATCTAAAATAACTATTAACATGTTTTTTTTGTTGTTGTTTATTTGTTTTTGAGACAGAATCTCGCTCTGTCACCTAGGCTGGAGTGCAGTGTGTATCCCACTTTTAAATACTTTGCCATAGTGTTTTGGAGGCAAATAAGTGTTTTATAAATGTTGGAAACTACCAGCCTTTTGGAAAATAAACATAGGAAATAATTTTACCAAACCTGCAACACTGAAACTTTTTAGTAGTCAATAGAAAGTTTGTGTTACTTTCTAAGGCCAGTGTTGTGCTTGTGTGTAGAAATATGGTATCTTACTGTTTCCATTTTTCTCTAGTTGATACACCAAAATCGGCAAGCTATCTTAAACCAGTTTGCAGCAACTGCTCCTGTTGGCATCAATATGAGATCAGGCATGCAACAGCAAATTACACCTCAGGTAATGTGAGAAAACCAGACGTCATTAGTACTTCTTTAACCCACACAGTGTTTCGTAAAGTGTTGACTTGAGTGTCTTTGAAATGGTCTGTGAGCTGATCTTTTAATGATGTTTGTAGTGTAGTTTTCTTCTAGAATGAATTAACTACTTTGATACCTCTTACTGATATTTGATCTAAAGCAAATGGTGCTTTGTTTTGTTTTATTGTTATTATTGTCATTGTTATTGGATACTGGATGACTAAGTAGAAAAAGCTCTTATTGCTGTAGTGAATAGCACCAGTAACAGGAAGCCTCTGATATGAAACTATGTGAACGGTACCCGAAACCTGATCAAAACCCAGTCACATTGCTAAGCTGTCTTAACTATCTTGTGTACTATATTCAGTCTGAACATCAGCATTTTCTAGCTTTTATTTATTTTTTAAATCCCTTTTTTAATAAACCCAGTGCCATTAGAACTTTAAACATAAAAAGAACTAGGTGGACTTCTAAATGTTACCTAGTACTCACTCCCTACTTTACCCCCATACATACTTAAAAATTTTTTCTTTCAACTACTTACTTTTATTTCATAACAAAGTTGATGTAAAAGTCTGAGAGATAAGGAATTTTAGAGAGGATTCAAACAGTATTCTTTTCCTCTCCACAATATGGAACTAGATGGGTTACGGGCAAATACAGGAAGCCAGCACCTGTATTATTAAAAGGGATAAGTACAGCCATGCATCACTTAAAGACAGGGATATGTTCTGAAAAATGTGTTTTTAGGCAACTTTGTAATTGCGCAAATGTCATAGTGTATTTACACAAACCTACATGGTATAGCTTACTTATACGTCCTGGCTATGTGTATTTCCTATTGCTCCTAGGCTACAAACATGTACAGCAAGTTACTGTACTGAATACTGTAGTCAATTGTTATGGTATTTGTATATCAAGACGTACCTAAACATGGAATAGGTACAGTAAAATACTGTAGTACTATAACCTTATGGGACCAGCGAATTTGGTCCGTCGTGTGCAACTGAAATGTCTTATTACTAAAATGCCTTATTGCTGAAATGTCTTTATGCATCACGTGACTGCATTGACTGAAGCTGTTGGTAAGCAGCAGATATTGACATCTTCATGGATCCAGATTTCAGTTTCTGTGTCTTACAAATTATCAATCTTAGTGCTAGCTAGTTTAGGAGTAATTAGGTTGTAAGGAAACAAGACCCCACTTTTGGATTCACATAAAGATAATTCCTGTCAGAAAGTCTTATTTCATAGTGTCTTCTAGATTCAACTGTATGTAGTTGGCAAGAGCTGTATGCTTTAACCAGATTCTCAATCTGAATTGACATTTTCTGAAGAAGCCTTTATTGATATGCCATGTTATATTGAAAAAGTGATTTTAACCTAATTTGACCACTTTTTTCCTCATCCATAATATTACAACTGTTAAACCACTTACACTAATGCCTGGAATAATCTGAAACTCCAATAATAATACAACATAGCTCTTTTCATTTATTTTTTTTTTTACTATTTTATTTCTACTTCTTTTTAAGTGATATTTTCTTAGGCATTGGATCCTAGATTTCTGAATCTTCCTTTTTTAATGGTATTTGTAGGTTTTTTCTAATTGTAAAGATAATACATGTTCATTGTAGATAATTTGGTAAATACAGAAAAGTATAATGAAGAAAATTAAAATCACCTATGATCACATTTTATTTGTTTAAATAAAGTCGGATAATGATCTCAGTGAGGAAAGAGGAAAACTAAGTTTCTTCTTACCAGAAACACAGTAAATTTTTTGAAATTGAAAAAGTCTTCTAATGATCTAATGAAGGATAGGACAGAAGTAATTAAGCACATTTTCTTTCACCTCCTTATGGTTTTCATGTTTCTCTTAATAATGTTCATGGCCAATATTGTAATACTAATCAATATATACTTTCTTTGAATTTTTCAGTTCTGTGTAACTTTTAATTGAGAATTTACGTGCTCGTTTATAATGGTCAGATATTGTTTAGCATTTCTTGACTACTTTTAGTCTGTAAAATGTACTTAATTCATTTTTTCTCCTGTGTTTGTTACTTGAGGTTTTTGTTCCTTTTCTGTTTTAGTTTCCCTTGTACAGTGATAATTGCTATGTACTTTATTGCCCCATGAAAGTAGGCTTTAATCCAATAAACTCTCCAGGATAGAGAGTGATTATAATAATTTTAGTAAGTGAGTTTTTTCCTGCTTTTCAGCCACCCCTGAACGCTCAAATGTTGGCACAACGTCAGCGGGAATTGTACAGTCAACAGCACCGACAGAGGCAGCTAATACAGCAGCAAAGAGCCATGCTTATGAGGCAACAAAGCTTTGGGAACAACCTCCCTCCCTCATCTGGACTACCAGTTCAAATGGGGAACCCCCGTCTTCCTCAGGGTGCTCCACAGCAATTCCCCTATCCACCAAACTATGGTACAAATCCAGGAACCCCACCTGCTTCTACCAGCCCGTTTTCACAACTAGCAGCAAATCCTGAAGCATCCTTGGCCAACCGCAACAGCATGGTGAGCAGAGGCATGACAGGAAACATGGGAGGACAATTTGGCACTGGAATCAATCCTCAGATACAGCAGAATGTCTTCCAGTATCCAGGAGCAGGTAGGAGGGTCACAAGTTTATGTTGTTCTAAGTAATCCATACAGGCTTAGGTCTCTCTCCACCTTCATGTCCTTGCTCGGACATTAAAACAGTGTGTGGAAGAGGAAAGACACTGACATGGGAGTCTGGAGACCCAGGATTCAGACTCAGCTTTTGACACTAAATGACTGGTTTGAGGCTTATCTCCCTTTTGTAGCTGAGATGATTGAATTAGAGGATCTGTAAGGACCTGTCTGACTCTAAAATTTTGAGCATTTTGTATACAAAGTACATTCCCTTTTTTTTTTTCTTTTTTGTTAGACGGAGTCTCACTGTGTCATCCAGGCTGGGAGTGCAGTGGCGCAATCTCAGCTCACTGCAGCCTCCACCTCCTGGGCTCAAGTGATTCTCCTGCCTCAGCCTCCCGAGTAGCTGGGATTACAGGCATGCACCACCGCGCCCAGCTAATTTTTGTATTTTTAGTAGAGACAGGGTGTCATCATGTTGCTCAGACTGGTCTTGAACTCCTGACCTCAGGTAAGCCACCACACCCAGCCTGTTCTCTTATTTTTTAATTTCTCTCATTGATCTCTATGAGAATTCAATGAAAGTGTTCCCCACACAATGGATTTTAGTACATTAATTCAAAATTCGCATGTAGTTTTTTCATTGTGTGTGAGATTTTGTTTTTGCCAATTTGTACAAGGATAATTTATCTCCACAGGGTATCTCAGACTACTCATTGGTGTCATCACTCTCAGCTGCTGCTGTTGCAGCTTCCTCTCCAGCCTCAGTCAACTTTCTGGCTTCCAAAAATTTTTTTCTTTTTTAATCTTTCTTTGGCACTGACTTCCATTCTCTTTGTCCTGGGTGATAATATCTTTTCTTATTTCTTTTCTGTCACTTTGAGATTCTAATAGGTAATGACAGTGATACACACCTGATTAGTCTACTCTGTTTAATCAGACTTTTATGCAAAATTAATTGTCAATTCCTGAAAAATAATTGAAATAAATCCCTTGATTATATAAATGAAAGAAAATAGGTAAATTTTAAGACTGCTTAAAAATGAATTTCAATGAGAAGCCTGCTGTTTGACTTGAATAAAATGTCGAAGTTATACAGATATTTTTGACATGGCAGTATGCTTATCAGTTTTGACAGCCAAATCAATTTAGAGTTTCCATTGTGATGGTAGCAAGTACTAAAATCCTTTGACTATCAAATTAAGTATCTAAAGATTTGTGCCAGAGCACCAGAACCTTCAAAGAGATTTTAATCAAAATTATGCCACATCAGTTTCTTTGTCCTCAAGACAATGAAGTCATCTTTGGCTGGTTTATATCACTGACACTGTCTGTGTGGGCAAGAAAAGGATTATAAATCCATATTTTAATTATATGGTTGCCTGAACAAGAGTGTGGCCTTCAAAAGGGTTTTGTTTCCATGTGTCTTACAATTTCTGTATGCAAAGAATTTGACAAAGCTTTTTCACTTTAGCTTGCAGAAGTACTTCCTCCAACATTAGAAGACTTATGTAGTTATCTGCATCCCCATTCCTCCTCCAAAATGACAATCTGACTAAAACAGCAAATGGGTTTTTAGCAGCATTCCTGATATTGATTGCAGAGCCCTAAATCAAAATATTTATCTCCTGCGTTAGGGGAAAAAACTAACTAGAAGTAAGCCAAACATTAATAAATTCCTCATGAAATTATTCTAAGGATTTTTTTCTATTAAAAAAATAGAAATAGCATTTCTGTCCATTTTCAGGCATGCACTTTAAAGTTTCCTCTGGAAAGTCAAGAAAGGAGGACTTTATATCCTGCTTTCATTCCTTGACAAAGCCATCTGGAAAGGTGGGCCTTCAGTGCCCCGGTTCTCGTGAAATTGACAAGTTTCTTTCACAGCTGTGGGTCTAGTCTTTGATCTGAGTTGTGTCAGCGTAGAACAAAGTGAGCTGAAATAATGGAGTGGGTGGAGCTTCCTCTTTCCCCGTACCATGATGGGAAATATGTGTTGCCACCTATCATGAGTATCTGGTGCCTGGGTTTTTCTTCCAGACCAACTTTTGATTGACAAAAATATTTTCACAAAATAATAATTTGCTTTTTATAAAGTCAGCTTTCATACTACAAACAAAACCCAGAAGCTGCGTGCAGTGAAGAGAACAGCGGTTTCATCCAGTTGCAAACTGAAATGAAATGGCAGGGCTGTCAGTTCTTCCATGGACTGCTTCAAAATAATACTGGAAAAATGTTTAGCTTTTCTGGAAAGAATAAGAACGTTTAAAGATGCAATATTTTACATTTCTGTCACCACTCTTAACTATAAACTTGCTCCAAATTGATCAGCAGTCTGGTAGAGGACCAGGTTTTGTGTTGGCACAAAATCAAGTTCTGGAAAAGTTCCAGCCTTTTCAAAAACAAAAACAGTTTATTGTGGCTTAAGGAAATCCAGATAGAAGGGCTCTTTGGCCTTTGTTGGTTTTATGCTTCTATTCCTAAGAAATAGGAAGTACCAGAATATATGTGTTCCCAACATGTTTCCAGGTTTGACAAATTAAGGTCCATAATCCAGCCCACTTGTTTTGGTTAATAAAGTTTTACTGGAACACAGCCATGCTTACTGCTCTATGTATTATCTATGGCTGGTTTCACACAGAAGAGTTGAGTAGTTGTTCAAGAAACTTTATGGCCTGCAAAACTGAAAACATGTATTATCTGGCCCTTTGCAGAAAAAGCCTGCTGATTTCTGTGTTAAGTGATGACAGTAAAACCAATGAATAACTGCATTAGCTTTGCTTTATATCCTTTGCTTTCACCTCTTTCTGATTAATATAGGCCCCAAGTAAATAAAGGAACATGTAAGTCATAGTAATGGCAGAGTAAGTTTTCTTGTATTTCTGAAAACAAGAAACTTCTGGGCTACCATGCTATGATGATGAGTGTGCAAGAACAGAATCAGACATTTAGAAATTGTTGTCTATTAACACAGTATTCAAAGTAAATATGAGAAATTGGTTTCTTTAGTGTATCTGCCCACTTCATGGATTCCTTGAAGCCCATTTAAAGACCTCTTTTCTGTGAACTACAATAAAATCCTCTTCCACCTATTCCTCCTCAGTGATCTCATCTCCTTTTGGGGTTTCAGGGACCTTTACATGCTAGTGACTTCATTCTCTATCTCTAAACAGTATCTCTCAGCTCATATGTACAGCTGCCTACTGGATGCACATACTTGCATTTTCAACCAACACCCCAAACTTAACTTGTACAAACCTAGGCTCATCAACTCCACGTTCCCTTTTATAGTTCTGTGTTCCAGCGACAGTAAACTTTCTGAGTTCTGAGAAACAGCACAGACCTTGTTCTCTTTTACTTCCAAGGGCTTTGTACATTCTCTATACTCTATCTAAAGTATTATTCCTTTACTTCTCATTCCTATTCTTCCCTCCTCTCAGATATATCTCCCCTGCAGAGTCTTCCTGGACACTCCTAATCATAAAGTACTTGCCACCCTGTCTTAAAACCACTTGTTAACCTAGGTGTCTTTCTTTTAAATAGCAAGTTCCTTACGTGAGCAGAGTGTGACCTTTTTAACCATTGTTTCTCCAGTGCTTAGCACAGTGGTCTCACAGTAAATAGATGCTCAATGAATCTTTGAAGAAATAAATTAATGGAAGTATGAATTCTAATTCTAGTTGCCACTGTCACGTGTCTGCAATGCTGGTTATGGTCGGTCTAGCAGGGAGACTTAACATAGTCTAGGCTGGCTGGGCACGGTGGCTCACACCTATAATACCAGCACTTTGGGAGGCCAAGGCAGGCGGATCACCTGAGGTCAGGAGTTTGAGACCAGTCTAGCCGACATGGTGAAACTCCGTCTGTACTAAAAATACAAAAATTAGCTGGGTGTGGTGGTGGGTGCCTGTAGTCCAGCTACTCAGGAGGCTGAGGCAGGAGAATTGCTTGAACCCAGGAGGCGGAGGTTGCAGCTAGCCAAGATCACACTACTACACTCCAGTCTGGGCAATAGAGCAAGCCTCTGTCTAAAAAAACAAAAACAAACATAGTCTAGGCAAAGATAGAACTGTAAAATTTTTCATCTAGAAGAACTAGATTATCTGATTGATGGAAGTTATCCAAGATCCAATGTAGTAGCAGAACTGGGACCAGAACTCTTAAGTATTCCTCTAATTCATTACCCACAGGCTAGTTCTTTCTACTAAAACTCGGTCATTTCACAGAGGATTTTGAGAGAAATGAAACCACTCTCTATGATACTATAATGGTGGGTACATATCATACATTTGTCCAAACCCATAGAATGTACAATACCAAGAGTGAACCCAAATGTAACCTATGGACTCTGGGGTATGTTGATAATGAAGACAGCTATACATGTGAGTGAGTGGAGAAGGGGTATGTAGCTTCATTTATATAATCTTTACCAAAAATAAACAAACCCTATCTAGTGAAAGAAAAAACTATAAAGTCTAAAGTTAGGAAATCTCAGTACCATGTACTCAGTTTTGCTTTGAACCTAAAACTTCTCTAAAAAATTAAGTCTTTTTTAAAAGACCAACACTAAAAACAACAACAACAACAAAACAAACAACAAAAAAGTCACAAGGGAAACTGTTCATTCCAGTGTGGACAGGTAGAATGTGAGATGAGGCCAGAAAGAAATATCAAAAAGCTTGCTCTCGTACTTGGAGTCTCTTATTTATTGTTTACTGTTGACTCCACAAAGTAATATCCAGAATACGATAAGCATCTTGTCATACATATTTTTCTTTTTCTGTTTTTTCTTTTTTTTTTTTTTTTTCTCTTCTTTTGAGACAGGGTCTTGCCCTCTTGCCCACAAGTGGCACGATCATGGCTCACTGCAGTGTCCGACTCCTGGTCTTAAGTGATCCTCCCACCTCAGCCTCATGAGTAGCTAGAACTACAGGCATGTACCACTGTGCCCGGCTAACTATTCTATTTTTTATAGAAACAGATCTCACTATGTTGCCCAGGCTGGTCTCAAACTCCTGGCCTCAAGCCATCCTCCCACCTTTGCTTCCCAAAGCACTGGGATTACAGGCATGAGCCACCACACCAAGGCTATATTTTTTCTAAAAGAAATTAATTTCATCATAAATGAGGTTAAAAACACACTAATACAAGAGGTTTTTCTTTTAAGGATCACAACCAAAATAGTTTAAAATGGCGGGTTAATGCAAAGACATTAGAAGTGAAGATGGTGGCAAAACGAAAACAAAAAACCCACCCTCTAGAGTCATTCAGGAAAAAAAAAAAAGCTGGGCGCGGTGGCTCACACCTGTAATCCCAGCACTTTGGGAGGCCGAAGCAGATGGATCATGAGGTCAGGAGTTCAAGACCAGCCTGGCCAGCATGGTGAAACCTCGTCTCTACTAAAAATACAAAAAATTAGCCAGGCATGCTGGCGCGCACTTGTAGTCCTGCTACTCGGGAGGCCGAGGCAGGAGAATCGCTTGAACCTGGGAGGCAGAGGTTGCAGTGAGCCGAGATCACACCACTGCACTCCAGCCTGAGCAACAGAGTGAGACTCCATCTCAAAAAACAAGAAAAAGAAAAAGAAAAAAAAAAAAATGGATGCTGGGCGCAGTGGCTCATGCTTGCAATCCCAGCACTTTGGGAGGCCAAGGCAAGTTGTCACCTGAGGTCGGGAGTTCGAGACCAGCCTGACCAACATGGAGAAACCCTGACTCTACTAAAAATACAAAATTAGTTGGCCATGGTGACACATGCCTATAATCCTAGCTACTCAGGAGGCTGAGGCAGGAGAATTGCTTGAACCCAGGAGGCGGAGGTTGTGGTGAGCCAAGATCTCACCATTGCACTCCAGCCTGGGCAACAAGAATGAAACTCTGTCTCAAAAAAAAAAAAGAATAGAAAAAGAAAAAAAATGGAGACCCATATATTCTAAATCAAAATTACTTACCTTACATATAGAGAAAGCAGCAAGGAGAAAATATGTAGCTTCATTTATATAATCTTTACCAAAAATAAATAAACCCTATCTAGTGAAAGAAAAAACTGTAAAGTCTGAAGTTAGGTCAACTTTCACAGAAAATTTGAAATAGTTTTAAAATTGTAGCCAGGCGCGTTGGCTCAAGCCTGTAATCCCAGCACTTTGGGAGGCCGAGGCGGGCGGATCATGAGGTCAGGAGAGCGAGACCATCCTGTCTAACACGGTGAAACCCCATCTCTACTAAAAATACAAAAAATTAGCCGGGCGTGGTGGCGGGGGCCTGTAGTCCCAGCTACTCAGAGGCTGAGGCGGGAGAATGGCGTAAACCCGGGAGGCAGAGCTTGCAGTGAGCTGAGATCCAGCCACTGCACTCCAGCCTGGGTGACAGAGCCAGACTCTGCCTCAAAAAAAAAAAAAAAAAAAAATAGCCTGTAAGACCGGGCATGGTGGCTCACGCCTATAATCCCAGCACTTTGGGAGGCCGAGGCGGGTGGATCACGAGGTCAGGAGATAAGTCCAGCCTGACCAATATGATGAAACCCCATCTCTACTAAAAATACAAAAATTATTTGGGCATGGTGGCATGCGCCTGTAATCCCAGCTACTCGGGAGGCTGAGACAGGAGAATTACTTGGACCCAAATGCTTGAAGCAGAGGTTGTAGTAAGCAGAGATCACACCATTGCACTCCAGCCTGGGAACAAGAGCAAAACTCGGTCTCCAAAAAAAAAAAAAAATGTAGCCTGTAATAAAAAAAGAGTAAATTAACTACGTCTCTGGCAAATATAATGATTTTTTTTTTATTTAACCAAACAAACCAAGTAAAAAGAGAAAAAAAAATCATTGTATGAAAAATAACAAAAATTACATTAATAGTGGCAGAACACAGTAGATATTACACAGGCATATATGCATGTGTTCGCAAAGAGACATCAAGGACATAGAAACATGTTTATGATGTAATATTGAGTGAAAGAAGCAGGTCACGGAATCTTACAGGATTTTACAAAGATGTAAAGGAATTATACTAAATTATGGGCAGTCATACTATGGCATCCTTTTTTTGCGCCTTCGTAACTTTTTCTGCCTTAAAAGTATTTAACTGTGAGGTGTGTTTTGTCAGGAAACAAAAAACAAAAAACAAAAAAAACAGAGTGCTAGCACTAAACATTTTTTAGAAAACATTTTACTCTTTTAAATTGTTATGGATATCTACTTTTGGCCAAAGAAATAACAGGGACCAGATTTATTTTCCCATCTGAAACAAATAAACAAAAAACAGACAAAGTACGTTCAACAGTAGTTCTTGAGATTGTCCAGACTGTGCTGCAGGGAGGGAGAATCCATTAGGAGCCAGGACATTTCCCTGAGCTGAGGAGGTAGAGCTGGCAGTCTGGGAAAGCCAAGGCACCTAGAGGTAGCAGGGCACAATACCAGAGAGGACAGCACTACATAGAGAATTGTAGGATATGCAGAGGGTCCCATTCAGCTGAGAGCTGCTGCCCACACGCAGGCATGCATGTATGTGTGTACAAATCAAGGCCAGAGAAAACCACCTGAAAAGATAAGAGGGAACAATCTTCAAAGTTCACACAGGGCCAGCTCCTCTTCCTACCAGCCAGAGTAGAAAACCCTGTAATTCAGGGGGTATCAAGTAGAATACTCAGAGATGGTTTGCCTCGGTAGTGGGGCAAATTCATAAGGCCTAAACTCTGCTCTTGTCTCATTAGGCACAAGACCTAAAGAATTAACCTGTTTCCATGTAACCTAACCATAGCCCAGACAAAGGTCAAAAATATTTAAAAGAATAGAAAAAAAATCCAACACCTAACAAGGTAAAATTCACTAGGTCTGGAATCTGATTTTTAAAACTACCAGGTATGCAAAGAGATAGGAAAATACAATCTGTAATGAAGAGAAACCCAGCCAATCAAAAATTCAGAAATTACACAGATGATAGAATTAGTAGACAGAGACGTTAAAGCAATTATAAATTATAAATTCTGTATGTTCAAGAAGCAAGAGGAAGCTTGAACATGTTAAGTAGAGCCGTGGAAGATATAAATAAAACCCAAGTCAGACTTCCAGAGATGAAAACTACAGTGTCTGAGATTTAAAAAAAAAAAACTCTAGATGTGATAAACAGCAGATTAGAAATTACAGAAGAAAAAATTAGTGAACTTAAAGATATAACAATGGAAACTATCCAAAATGAAATCAGAGAAAAAAGACTTAAAAAAAAACTGGTAATTTACTCAAAATTGATCTTATAATTCAATGCAGAATTTCAGCATGCTTTTTGGAGACATTAACAAACATCCTAAAATGTGTATGGAAATGCAAAGGACCTAGAGTAGCCAAAACAACTTTTAAAAAGAAGAACAAAGTTGGATATCTGCCTAATTTCAGAAATTGCCATAAAGTCACAACAATCAAGACAATGTGGTACTGGTACAGCATAGAGATCACTGGAACAGAATAAAAAGTTCAGAAATAAACCCTTACTTTTATGGTCAGTTGAGTTTTGACAGTTCGGTCAGATGGCTGCTAATAAGCATCATCCTAAATAAAAAGGAATAGCCTACTGATAAGTGCTCCAAAATGGCTGAACCTCAAAAACATCATGCTAAGTGAATGCAAGCCAGACACAGAAGACCATGTATGGCTACATCTACATGAAATTACCCCCAAAAAGCAAATCCTTTAGAGACAGAAAGCAAATCAGAGGTTACCTGGGACTAGGGGTGAGAGCAAGGATTGACTACAAACAGGTACAAGGGAATTTGGAGAATGATTAGATGTCTAAACTGGATTGTGGTAATGGCGGCACAACTCTATAAATTTACTAAAAATCATTGCATTATGCAGTTACAGTGTGTCAATTTCATGTTGTGTAGATTATGTCTGAATAAAGCTTAAAAAGGGGAAGGAGGAGGGGAAGAGTGGCTAACAAAACTTTCTCATTATTTTTTATTTTCACACGTGACTTCTTTTTCTTTTCTTTTCTTTTCTTTTTTTTTTTTTTTTTTTTGACAGTCTTGCTCTGTCACCCAGGCTGGTGTGCAGTGGCACGATCTCGTCTCACTGCAACCTCTGCCTCCCAGGTTCAAGCCATTTTCATGCCTCAGACTCCCAAGTAGCTGAGATAACAGGCATTTTTGTATTTTTAGTAGCGACAGGGTTTCTCATGTTGGCCAGGCTGGTCTCAAATTCCTGACCTCGAGTGATCCACCCACCTCGGCCTCCCAAAGTGCTGGGATTACAGACATGAGCCACCGCACCTGGCCACACATGGCTTTTTCTGAGCTATTTTTTTCCTTTTCAAGTTTAATTTACGGCCGGGCGCGGTGGCTCACGCCTGTAATCCCAACACTTTGGGAGGCCGAGGCAGGTGGATCACCTGAGGTCAGGAGTTCGAGACCAGCCTGGCCAACATGGTGAAACCCCATCTCCTCTGAAAATACAAAAATTAGCCAGGCGCGATGGCAGGCGCCTGTAATCCCAGCTACTCAGGAGGCTGAGGCAGGAGAATTGCTTGAACCCAGGAGGCGGAGGTTGCAGTGAGCCAAGATCGTGCCACTGCACTCCAGACTAGGTGACAGAGCAAGACTCCATCTCGGGGGCGGTGGGGGGGGACGTTTAATTTACTACACAAGTAATTCATCATGTATGTTCATACATATTTTTACACTTAAAAATTCATATAAGCAAAAAAGAACAGAAACAGATCATATACAATCCTGCTGCACAAATCAACATCTTAGTGAATGGAAAGCATTATTCCAGACTTACATTTATTTATCTATTGGTTTATGCTGAGATTTCTTGCCCTAGTTTAAGATACTAAATTTTTTCCATGCTCTGTTGAATACGATATTTGTAAATATGTTGCCTGACACAAAACAAGGCAAATAAGAAAGTTATTTGTAAATATATTGTGACAGATCATTTCGGGTTTTTTCATTTATGGGGTTAATAAATTTATAGTATATCAACATAAATTAATTTGTGTCAATTTACAGGAATGGTTCCCCAAGGTGAGGCCAGCTTTGCTCCATCTCTAAGCCCTGGGAGCTCCATGGTGCCGATGCCAATCCCTCCTCCTCAGAGCTCTCTGCTCCAGCAAACTCCGCCTGCCTCCGGGTATCAGTCACCAGACATGAAGGCCTGGCAGCAAGGAGCAATAGGAAACAAGTAAGGGGGCAGTTTTTATATATGAGCATCCTTGATACTGTGATAAATCCCTGATACTGATAAATGCTACAATGGTTGAACCTCAGGAACATTATGCAAAGTGAAAGAAGGCCGGACACAAAAGGCCACATATGGTTACATTTATATGACGTTTCCCCGTTTATATGTGGAGACAGAAAGCCCCACATAAGAACAGCCATGTTTTCATGGGCTGATTGTATTCACAGGCTAAGTAGAAGATTATTGGCTACTTCCATTTGCATAATGGAAAGAACTAAATTTTATATTATCAGCAAAGAAAAATGATTTTTAAATCTTATAAGTGTCAAGTCACTTCTAAGGCAAATTTGTGTGCCAACAGTACAGAAAAGAGATCTAGTGTCCCCAACCTTTCCATCCTAACCTGAGCACATGTGAGAATATGATGAGCTCACAGCAGTAACAGCTTCCCTGGGACAGACATAGAAATGGGTACTTTTTAAAAAGTTTTTCTTTATAAGAACACTTTAAAATCTTATAAATCTGAAACCAAGAATGGCAAATGTCAGAATTCAATAGAGCTGAGTAGTGGGCACACAAGTTTCACTTTTCCCGGTGTATTTAAAGACTTTATAACAATAACAAAAGTTTTTAAGGCTTACCCCTTTTTAATCTCTAGATTTTTAGTGACCTTGACTTACCCATCTTGCTTAGAATTATCTCACTAAAGTCTTTTTTTTTTTCCCCAAATCCTGGCTGCTGAACTTTTCACACATCACTTTGAGTTTTATAAGGATTTTAATTTGGTTGTGTCTTAGCTCTAATGACAGGGAAGCTGTCTGATCTGACAACATAATAAGTAAGGCAGTTAAAGTTGAAAACACAAGACTATATTCTTCTAAAGTTCATTGAAAGGTGAGAGAAAATCTTCATGTTAGAGAACTGTGTAAGTCTCAATGAAGACCATGTATAAATTAGGTAGAAATGGAACCGTATCTGTAATATAAGAGGAATTTAGTCTCCTAATGTATTCCAATCCCAACTTCCTAAACTCACTCTGGATTTTGTGGCCCATCATTATAATCACTACCTTACAGGCACTCTGACTCCCTTGCCCAGCTCTCCCTCTGTTGCACTTATGCCTGGCAAAATTCTCCCTAATGAAATCCAACTAAACTCTTACTTTGTACCTCCATCTACTCATCGAAATATGGCTTGGGGAAAAAAAACCAGTCATGCTGACATGTCTCAATAACCTATTTCTCTGCTCCCCTTTACAGTTAAATTCCTTAAAAGATGATACTCTATCCACTTCCCCTACTCCTACTCCTTGTTGAACTAATCAGGCTTTCATTCCTATCATTCCACAAAAAAGTGTTCTTGTCAAGATAGTTAAATGTCCTCTTCAGTGCCAAAAGCAATGCTCATCAGTAGCATTTGACATATTTGAGCATTATTCTTTCTTGAAGCTCTTCATTTGGTTTCTAGAACAACTCTCTCGAGAAAAGTGACTCTCCTCCTATCACTTAGTCTCCTTTAGGATCTTTCTCATCTCCATGACCTCCATTTGAGGGCCCCAGAGTTGATTCTAGGACCTCTTCCCCATACCCACTCCCTCCTTTGGTTACATCACCCATCTTACTATTGTCAATGCCTGTTTCTATATTTGACTCCCAAATTTAAACCTCCAGTGCAGATGGCTTTCCTGAACACCATACTGTATATCCAGCTGCCCAACCAATATCTCCACTTACAAATCTAATAGGCATCTCACACTTAACATGATGAAAACTAAAGTGATATTTTCACCAGACCTGCTCTTCTGGGTTACTTTTTCCCATTTCAGTAAATGACAACTCCATGTTCCACTTGTCCAGAAGAAAAGTCTTTCTCTTTCTTACATCACATCAGCAAATCATGTCAGCTTCTTAACACCTCTCTCTTCTTACCAATTCCACTTGTGCACCTTAGTGCAAGCCACAATCATCTTTTCCCTGGGCCATTCCAGTAGCTTCCTCTCCTGCTTCCACCATTGTTGCACCATCATTTAATCTCCACATATTAGCCAGAGCCATGCTTTTAAAACGTGAGGCAAAGTATGTCAGTCCTTTACGCACAACTCATCCAGTAGCACCCCATCTTACTCAAAATACAGAATAGGGCCCGTAAAACCCCACATCATCTTGTTCCTGGATACCTCTCTGATCCCATCTGTTATTCTCACTGCTCACTCTGCTACACTGGCTTCCTTTTATCCTTCTGCTCCTCAGATGTGCTAAGTACACTGCAAACTCAGGATGTTTGCATTTTTTAATCTCTCTGCTGGAATATTCTTCCCTCAGTGGCCACATGGTTTGTCTCTCACACTTCAAGTCTTTGCTTAAATGTCACTTTGTTAGAAACAGACGTTAAATGTCACCTTATTACACTTCCCTGGCCATCATTTATGAAATAATAGCATTTTCTACCCTTGGCGCCTCCTTTCCATTCTTTTTTTTTTTTTTTTTTCATAGTGATTAACATTTGACATACTGTGCGATAGTCTATTTATTTGTGATTTTTCTTTTCCATGTAGAATATGAGCATCATAAGAGCAAGAACTATATTTTGTATTACTTCTGTGTCTCCATCGTCTGGAATAGGGAGGCCCTTTATCTACATCTGTTGAATAAATGAGTGCAAATACTCCCTAAGTCAATGTCTTGGATTCAGATTCAAATATGGATGTAGGTTTTTGTTGTATTTTAGTAGTTTTTGCAAACTTTGACTTTCCAGATCATTTGGGAAAGAAAACAGTTACCATCAACTCTTGAAACACTCACACTTGTTCATTTGGTTCATATGCAGAAGTTTATTAGTCAACATAAGCATTGTGTATTAGCGTATATCACCTGGAGACGGTGACCGCTCACTATCTCTGTCACACAACGCAAGATACCATGAGGAACACTGGAAACCCCTGCTGCCAATTAACGAAGAATCTAGTTGGTGAGGGGGCAGGTCAGAGAGAATCAAAACATGAAACGGTCAGAGAACCATTAAGTAGAATGATGTAATAGAGTTCAGAGGTAGTACAATGTAATTCTTTTTCATTATCTCTCTGGTGGCAAGAGAAAGAAATGGTTAAACAAACGTGTGTGTCCTGGAACTGGGTAGTGCTTCTGTGTAAGGCTGGTTGATGGGAGAATCCCATTGCTTATTAGCATTTTAAAGGATAAGAAGTCCTGTTGTTTAACCTTTTGTTTCTCAGACTTATTAGACCAGGGACTCCCCTGCTTGTTAATACCTGTAATATCTGTGGAACCCACTCTGGGTCAGAGTATTCATCCTTCTCTTTTTCCCATCATTTAGTGACTACCAAAGACCTAGTGCTACCCTGAGAAAACTGTGATAGCTGCTACAAAGCAGACAGGAAAGCAGAGTGAGGAAGAGGGCCTGTGAGTGTTGGACTTTAGGTGCCAGTGAACCCAGATGTCTTTCTAGGACCTGGGACAGTGGTTGCAGCTGCAGAAGAGCTTGGTCTTCTTCCCTTAATGGAAGATGCCAAAATGGAACTATTGGCAGGAGCAATTTGAAAGAACTTAAACTAATATACAGTCCCAAATATTAATTTGAAAGGATATTAAGCCCTAAATTTTTTTCCATAAGTATGACATCATTGCAGTCCTTGAAGCTTCCAGATGCATTAACTTACATAGCTTTGCTCCTCCACAGTGGTGACTTATGTATCAATTGACAAATGAGTACTGTCTTAGGCAGAAATGTTCTCATTAGAAAATAGGCATAGAGGCTGGGTGCAGTGGCTAATGCCTGTAATCCCAGCACTTTGAGAGGCCGAGGCAGGTGGATTACCTGAGGTCAGGAGTTTGAGACCAGCCTGACCAACGTGGTAAAACCTACCTCTACTAAAAAAAAAATAAATAAAAAATTAGCTGGGTGTGGTGATGCATGCCTGTAATCCTAGCTACTTGGGAGACTGAGGCAGGAGAATCGCTTGAACCCGGGAGGCGGAGGTTACGGTGAGCTAAGATTGCGCCATTGCACTCCAGCCTGGGCAACAAGAGTAAAACTCCGTCTCTGAAAACAAAAGGCAATAGACATAGATTAATAGGCTTTTTTCTCACCTTTAGTTGTAGGAACACTGCCCCACAAGCATACACACTGTGCAGACATTAATGGTCCACAGGTGTATTATTGACTATTTCCTAGGCATATAATTTTCTGTGGGCATCTGTGTTTTATAATTACTTGGGGGAAAATTCTGTACTTTTCTTGAGACATGATAAATAGGCTGTTTCTTGGCCTGTCAATGCAGTATGATTACCTTAGTCTACTAGAAACTGTAAATGTCAGTATATCCTTCTTAACACTAAGAGGTGGCAAGGAATAGATAAACTATTGATGGGGAAAATTATTTTTAAAATCAAATTCTATAGAATTAACATTAAAATAGGTGGAATTTTACCAGCAGTTTATTGTTAACAATTAATATATAATCATAAAATATTTGGTGTTTATAGAACTTAGGAAAGACAGAATTAATATCATTATCCTTTAGATTTGTATATCTGTATCACTGAAAATTTTCAGGGTTCAAATACAAATTGTCAAGTTGAATTTACGTGGAGTTTATTGCTTACTATTCTACTTCCTAATAGAGACTGATTTTACAGTTGAGATCTTTGGCATAACAACAGTCCAGAACTTGGCCGTGAAGAAGGAAGTCAATAAAACAGGCTCTCTGAAAAACATAAGTGCTTACGTATTTTTCTTCCTAGAAAAGACATGAAGCTATGTTCAGGCCTGGTAAGACCTTGGAAGTCTTTAAAAGGATTGAATTTGCCACCTAAAAACATTTGGTTATATACATCTGGTTTCGTCTTAATTTGTAGCATATTGAAAACGACCACAAGCTAAAACATTGAGAAGTGACAACAAGCTAGGATATTGAATAAAGGCTCTCAAATTTTAGTGTGCCTGAGTAGTTAAAGATGGATCTTTCTATACTCACCCCTGGAAAATGTGATTCACCAGGGTTTGAGTAAAACCTGAGAGTCTTGATTGTCAATGAGTCCCAGGGTATTCTCTTGTAGATTATCTCTGCGCTACACTTCAAAAAATTTATGCCACTTCACTGGCACAGATACAATAAAACCAATTAGTAGGAAACAATCTGAACTGCACCATTTGACAGCACCAAATAATAACCCATGCCATACTTCATTTATTCATCAGGTATTTACTGAGTGCCTGCTATATGTCACGTGTTAATAGAGACAAGAAATAAGTGGAACAAGATACCATCATTCCCCTGAAGTATTAAGTCTAAGAGGCTATACAAGCAAATACAATATAAGGATTCTGTCTTTGAATCATTCATTCCTGTGCTAATTCATTCAGTGAACATTTGTTGAAGATCCATATATATATATATATATGCCAGACACTTTGCTCAAATAGGACATTCTCTGTTTAGATAGGTAAATGTCAGTTACCTAGAAGATTTACTTACATGGAAAACTTCCTTTCTTAATTATTTACATGATTGCAGCCTATCATCTCTGATATTATGCCAGATAATTGTTACTTAAAATGAGTTCTTTTCAGTTATTTAATCCCTTTTGTAGACTTCAGAATGTATCTGAATTATATTAATTTTTATATATTTTAAGAAGATACAGTCATGCTTGCAATTTACGGATGTAACATATTTTATTTGGAAACAGGATCTAGTCACATTATCCCTTGTTCATGATCAGTGGATGTAATCTGGATTGTTTTTGAGTTTACAGTGTGTTCAGTCAAGCTGTCCAGAACCAGCCCACACCTGCACAGCCAGGAGTATACAACAACATGAGCATCACCGTTTCCATGGCAGGTGGAAATACGAATGTTCAGAACATGAACCCAATGATGGCCCAGATGCAGATGAGCTCTTTGCAGATGCCAGGAATGAACACTGTGTGCCCTGAGCAGGTAAGTGGCACAGCTGGCACACTTGCCACACTACATCACAGTTCATTATTCTGAGGAAAATCAGGTATGTTGACAGTTACTCATCAGAAACAGCCACACTTCTTTATTTATTCTTTCCCACTAACTTTTAATAATTACTAATTACTGGCTCTTAAGATATACAATGAAAATTTTTGACAGACTTTTTTTTTTTTTTTTTTTTGAGATGGGATCTCACTTTGTCACCCAAGCTGGAGTACAGTGGTTCAATTATAGCTCACTGTAGCCTTGACTGCCCAGACTCAAGGGATCCTCCTACCTCAGACTCCTAAGTAGCTGGGACTGCAGGCACATGCCACCCTGCCCAACTAACTTTTTTACTATTTGCAGAAACAAGGTCTCACTATGTTGCCCAGGCTGGTCTTGAACTCCTGGGCTCAAGCGATCCTCTTATCCCAACCTCCCAAAGTGCTGGGATTACAGGTGTGAGCCACTACTCCTGGGCCTTGACAGACTTTATAAGTAAGATTTTAGTTTCATGAGATTTTTAGTTTTTTAGATTTATTAAACAGTACATGGCTGGACGTGGTGGCTCTTGCCTTTGGGAGGCCAAGGCAGATGGATCACAAGGTCAGGAGTTTGAGACCAGCCTGGCCAACACGGTGAAACCCCATCTCTACTAAAAAAAAAAAAATACAAAAATTAGCTGTGCATGGTGGCATGCACCTGTAATCCCAGCTACTCGGGAGGCTGAGGCATGAGAATTGCTTGAACCCGGGAGGCAGAGATGCAGTGGGCTGAGATTGCGCCACTGCACTCCAGCCTGGGCAACAGAGCAAGACTTTGTCTCAAACAAAAACAAACAAACAAAAAAACAGTACATGTAATATATTGTCTTGGAATACTCCTTTATATTTTGAACACATTTTCTTCATTTCTACCTTTTTTAATTCAGTAAGCATTTATTCAGTACTTACTGTGTACAAAGATAGCCTTGTACATGCATATGTACAAGTTGGAGAAGACACAACATGAACAAAGGGTCATTTTAATCATAGGACAAAACAAGTATGTTAAGAGATGGGTCATACGTGTTTCTGTCAGATGAGGAGTGTATGCACAGTTGACTACTGAGGGCTTAAAAGTAAAAAGCCCTGATCAAAAAAGCCATTATGAAAAAGTTGCCTAAACAGAATAGAAAAAAAACATTCAAGATTGGTTATCACAGCATGACCTAGGCAGGATAGGGGTTGAAAGCCTAATTAATGTTAAGGGGATATTTGTGTTATATTTAGAGAAGTAATGTGGTAAGCTTTTTGGATATGTTTCATGCCATCTAAGTGTGTGGAATTTATCCTGGAGCCTCTTACAGATTTTTAGAAGAGAATGACTAAATTCAAAACGGTATTTAAGATTAGTGGAATAACTCCCTATAGTTGCTATTCTCGTTATTCATATCGGTAACCACATAGTACACCATAGTAAGTAGGCTGTTACCATGCAGCCATCATTTATAGCAAATCATAAAAATATATAAACACTGATTACCCTTTTTATCTTCAAGTGATATAATATACACCTCTATACATGAGGTGATGTAATATATGTATGTATAGAGGTATAATATAATGTATAGAGGGGTATATAATGTATAGCACCTCATTACAGTTTATTTCTATTTTGTCCCTCCTGTGCTACTATCATCATACATATTATATCTATATATGTTCTATTCCCTGCAGTTTATTATTTTTTCTTTAGTCAATTATAAATTATAAATTTATAAATTCTACTTACAAATTTATAAATTAATTATAAACTATAATTGACTAAAGAAACTTTAAATAAAACCTTTTTTTATATTTACCCACATAGTCACCACTTTCAATTTTCTGCGTTCCTTTTTGTAGTTCTAAATTTCCATTTGGTATTATTTTCCTTCTGCCTGAGGGTCTTGCTTTAACTTTTTTTTTTTTTTTTTTAGATGGAGTCTCGCTCTCTAGCCCAGGCTGGAGTGCAGGGGCGTGATCTCAGCTCACTGCAACCTCCACCTCCCAGGTTCAACCAATTCTCCTGCCTCAGCCTCCCAAGTAGCTGGGACTACAGGTGCCTGCCATCACGCCTGGCTAATTTTTTTGTGTGTATTTTTAGTAGAGATGGGGTTTCACTGTGTTAGCCAGGATGGTCTCAATCTCCTGACATCATGTTCCGCCTGCCTCAGCCTCCCAAAGGTGTGAGCCACCGCGCCCGGCCTTGCTTTAACATTTTTATAGTGCGGGCCTGCAGCTAATGAGCTTTTCTATGTCTGAAAAAGTATTTCACCTTCATCTTTGAATGTTCTTTTCCCTAAACTCTAGCTTGGCAGTTTCAGCTTTCAGTACTTTAAAGATGTTGGTCCACTACAGTATTGCTGATGAGATATCTGCTGTCATTTTATCTTTGTTCTTCCATATATGATTGATGTTTTTCCCTGTCTAGCTGATTTTTAAGATTTTTCTCTCCCCCACTGGTTCTAAGTAATTTGCTTATGATATGCTTTGGTGTATTTTGTTCATATTTCTTATTCTTGGGGTTCATTGAGCTTCTTGATTCATGACCATATAATTTTCACTAAATTTTGGAAAAAATTTTTGTTGTCATTTTTTGGTTTTTTGTGGTTTTTTTGAGACAGAGTCTCACTCCATCACCCAGGCTGGAGTGCAGTGGCGCCGTCTCCACTCACTGCAACCTCCACCTCCTGGGTTCAAGCAGTTCTCCTGCCTTAGCGTTCTGAGTAGCTGGGACTACAGGGGTGCACCACCACACCCAGCTAATTTTTATATTTTTAGTAGAGATGGGACTTTGCCATGTTGGCCAGACTGGTCTCAAACCCCTGACCCAAGATGATCCACCCACCTCGGCCTGCCAAAGTGCTGGGATTATAGGCGTGAGCCACCACACCCAGCCAAATTTTGGAAAATATTGATCATTATTTCTTCAAATAATTTTTGTCACCATCTTCACTCCTCTCCTTCAGAGACTTCAATTGCGTGTATAATAGGACACTTGAAATTGTCTCACATTCACTGATTCTCTAGGTTTGGGGGGCTTTGGGGCAGTGGGATGAGGTTCAGTTATTTTTTTCTTTGATTTTAGAACATTTATATTACTGTAGCTTCAGGTCCACTAATTTTTTCTTTTGCAGTATCTAATCTGTTTATCCAGTGTATTTTTCATCTCAGACACAGCAGTTTTCATATGTAGCAGTCATATTTGGATCCTTCTTATATCTTCCATATCTCCAACATATTTTTCATATCTGTTCAGTCTTTCCTCTTGTTTCTTAAACAAATGGAATATGGTTGTTACAGTAAATGTCCTGATATTTCTCACCTATCAGTTCTATTATCAGCATCATTTTTGAATTGATTTCAGTTGACTTTCCTTTTCATTATGCATCATATTTTTCTGCCTCTTTGCATGCCTGGTAATTTTTTATTGGATGCCAGATGAATTTTACCTTGTTTATATTCCTACAAATACTCTTGAGCTTTGTTCTAGGAAATGGTTAGATTACTTGGAAAGTTTGATCCTTGCTTTTTTGTTTACTGTGACCAAAGCAGTATTTTTTCTAGGACTAATTTTAACCTTACCACCAAGGTAAAGCTATTCTAATATGCTACATGATACTACATGAATTATGATGTTTTCCACTCTGGGGGGTGAAATCAGGGCCTATTCCCAGCCCTGTGGGGACTTCGGGAATTGTTCCGTGTCATCTATTCAGGTGATTCTTTCCCCTGCCTCTATAAGCTGATTAGTACTGGGCTGCAGACTTGAGAGCCACTGCAGATCTATTCCAGAACTCTCTCTGATATTCTGCTCTGAGGATTCTAGCTGCATCCCCTTAACTCAGGGAGCCTGCCAGCCGCTGCCTGGGTTCCCTTTCTCCATGATACAGCCGGAAGTACGCTCCAGGCAATAGGCTGGGCAGTTGCCACAGTAGGGACTGCTGATCACTGTCCTTCATTGCCTTTGTCTAATGTCTTAAGTGCCTTTGTTTCACATGTTTTGTCTGTTTTTTTAGCTGATTGAGGCAGGAGGATAAGTCTGATCCCTGTTACTAAATCTTGACCAAAGTGTGAGTCTATCACTAATTAATATATGTATGTGTGAATTAACTTTTTATTAAAGTATCATATATAAGAATATAGAGAAAAGTGTACAACTCAATGGATTTTCACAAAGTGAACACACCTGAGTACCACTCAGATCAAGAAACAGAATGTCATCAGTACTCCAGAGGTTCTCCTTGTGTCCCTTACACACTCTCCACCCCGACATGGGGAACTACTATCCTGACTTGTAATAACACAGTTAATTGCTAAGCTTTTCATTTTTGCTGTGCTGCTCTTACTTTTCTGTCAGTGAGATTGTTTTTCATTGAAGAATTTGGTTTTCAGCTTAAACAACTAGCTTGTAATTTGATCTTATATTTATCTTTAATAGATAAACGATCCCGCACTGAGACACACAGGCCTCTACTGCAACCAGCTCTCATCTACTGACCTTCTCAAAACAGAAGCAGATGGAACCCAGGTCAGTAAGGAAATTCTAAGCCCAGAGCTGTCAAATGTACTCTAGATACACAGAGGATTGTGTAGCATCATTAAGAGCCTGACCTTGGGAGTCAGACCTGGATGTGAGTCCTGGCTCTGTTCTTAGCCGTGTCGTCCTGAGCATGTTACGGAGCTTTCCTGAGCTGCTGTATAACCACAGAACTAACATGACACCTGCTTATAGGATTGTTGAGAGGATTCAATGAGATCAGTTCAGAGGGTTTAACTCAGTGCTTAGGATAAAGTGATCACAAATGATGGCCACTAATTGTTATTTTGTAAATAAGCACAGTGCTAAAAACTCATCTGTAATCAGAGTACCTCAGAAGATCTCAGTAAATTCAGACAAAACAGAGTGCCTGCTGTATACTTCACCTCCTAAGAAGTATGTTTCAAAACAGCATAAACAGCAAGGGTGGCCACTTTCCTATATTAACCTAATTTAGAAATTTTGGAGGAAGGGCTTAATTCACTTTTGTAACTTTGGTTGAACTTTAGTCTCTGTCTCTCTCTCTCTTTTTTTTTTTTTGAGACAGAGTTTTGCTCTTTTGCCCAGGCTGGAGTGAAGTGGCGTGATGTTGGCTCACTGCAACCTCTGCCCCCTGAGTTCAATCGATTCTCCTGCCTCAGCCTCCCAAGTAGCTGGGATTATAGGCACCCACCACCATGCCCGGCTAATTTTTTGTATTTTCAGTAGAGACGGGTTTTCACCATTTTGACCAGGCTGGTCTCGAACTCCTGACCTAAGGTGATCTACCACGCCAGGCCGAACTTTAGTCTCTTAATAAACATTTTTAATACAGGGATTATGCCACAGATGGCAATAGGAAGACACATAATATATGTTCCATCAGCATTAGGTGAACTGTGGGGAGAAGTGAGGAAAGGAAACTTCATTTGTGAAATGCTTGTGGTTTGCCAGGCACTGTGCTATGCACTGTATGCATTATCTCATTTAAGCCTCACTGTAACCCTATGAACGAGGTAGTATTCCTTTTCTTCACAGATGAAGAAACTGAACATGAAGAGGTTTAACTACATGTACCATTCACAGTGTTAGAAAGAGGAAGAGCTGAGGTTCAAACCCAGGTCTGTCTACTGCCAGAGTCCACACTGTTTCTGCCATACCAGTTAGGGACTCCTGAAAGATAAAACACATCAATATATGCACATAAACTGTCACTTAACCAAAGAAGGCAAATTATTAAATTTGTTACAAGTAATGAAGCATAAGCATTCAAAGAAAGGAGAAATTGCTGAGATGGTCAGAAGAGCATTTTTGCAAGAGATAGAGCTGAACTGAGCCTTGAAGGACAGTTACCGAGGCAAAGAGAAGGAAAAGGATATGGTAGTTGTTGGAGGCTGGTGCAGACATAGATTGAGAAGTAGAAGGAACTGGAAGTAGAGGCCACAGAAACAGGGAAATAGTAATATCTTAGCATAGTCCTGGGAAACCAAATCAACTAAAGGTAAAGGGTTTATCATAACTATTCATAGGAATTAAAATTGGTAAAGTGGCTTGGGGAAAATTTCCAGAGGCCTTGAATGCTAAACTAAGGGATTTGGATTCAACCCTGTGGACAGAAGAGTCATCCCTGGAAGGGAACATCGATAGAAGTCCTAGCGTAGACTTCATCTTGGGAAGAAGGTGAAGGAAGATGTATTGGCCAGTTGAGAAGGACAAAGATTAGAAGACTGGGTTCACAGTCTAAGCATTAGGAAATAGGACCTGAGTCCTCTCAAGGTAAAGAGAAGGCATTTTGGCCGGGTGCGGTGGCTCACACCTGTAATCCCAGCACTTTGGAAGGCTGAGGCAGGCAAATCATTTGAGGTCAGGAGTTTGAGACCAGCCTGGCCAACATAGAGAAACCCTGTCTAAAAATACAAAAATCAGCCAGGCTTGGTGGTGGGCACCTGCAGTCCCAGCTATTCAGGAAGTTGAGGCGGGAGAATCACTTGAACCTGCAGGCAGAGGTTGCAGTGAGCCAAGATCACACCACTGCACTCCAGCCTGGGTGACAGAGGGAGACTTGGACTCAAAAAAAAAAAAGAAAAGAGAAGGCATTTTAAGATCTGGGAGCTGGGCGCGGTGGCTCATGCCTGTAATCCTAGCACACTTTGGGAGGCCGAGGCAGGCAGATCACAAGGTCAGGAGATCGAGACCATCCTGGCTAACATGGTGAAACCCCATCTCTACTAAAAATACAAAAAAAAATTAGCCAGGTGTGGTGGCGGGCACCTGTAGTCCCAGCTACTCGGAGGCTGAGGCAGGAGAATGGCGTGAACCCGGGAAGCGGAGCTGGAAGTGAGCCTAGACTGTGCCACTGTACTCCAGCCTGGGCAACAGAGCGAGACTCCGTCTCACAAAAAAAAAAGATCGAGGAATGAAGAGTCTTCATTCACCAGGTGTTTGTGAAAGCCTCAAACCCACAGAGACATTACTGGGCAGCTTGACAAATTAGTTACACCCAAACGACCATGTTTTAAAGTTCCAAAGCCCTGCCCTGAAACAGTATTTCAACTGAAGTAAAAATTATGCCAGAAAATCTTCAGAGGTTAGGACTCAGCTTTCACATCAATCTTCTCACCTGGAAGAACTGAAGCTTCTTTTGTGTCACACTTTGCCTATCAGAGAAGTCATGACAAATATTAAGAAGTCCTTTGTGGACTGGTCTAAGACACCCCCTTTTAAGCAATAGTTTAAAGTGGCTGAAATGGGTTTTAGAGTTTGTTTAGTCTTTTCAGTTTTCTCTAATTTCAATAATACACTTTTTTTTTTTTTTTTTTTTTTTTGAGATGGAGTCTTGCTTTGTCGTTGCCCAGGCTGGAATGCAGTGGTACGATCTCGGCTCACTGCAATCTCCGCCTCCCAGGTTCAAGTGATTCTCCAGCCTCAGCCTCCCAAGTAGCTAGAATTACAGGCGTCTGCCATCACACCCAGCTAATTTTTGTATATTTTTAGTAGAGACGGGGTTTCACCATGTTGGTCAGGCTGGTCTTGAACACCTGACCTCAGGTGATCCGCCCGCCTCAGCCTCCCAGGGTGCTGGGATTACAGGCGTGAGCCACCGTGTCCGGCCAATACACTTTTTTAATTTATTTGAGACAAGGTCTTACTCTGTTGCCCAGGCTAGAGTACAGTGACACCTTCACAGCTCACCGCAGCCCCAATCTCCCAGGCTCAAGTGATCCCCCCACCTCAGCCTCCTCAGCAGCTGGGACTACAGGCACACACTACCACGCCCAGCTAATTTTTTTTAATTTTTTGTAGAGATGGGTCTCACTATGTTGCCCAGGCTGGTCTCAAACTGCTGGCCTCAAGTGATCCTCCTGCCTCAGCCTCCCAAAGTGCTAGAATTAGAGGCATGAGCCTCAATGCCCACCCTAGGCTATCTTTTTAAAAGTTGTATTTTTAAAGAAGCAGAACTTTCTAGTTTGTTTCATCATGCCTTTATCAAGAACTTTTTAAGAATTTGGGTACAAAAACACCTTATGCTCTGCCCCAGTGTTTCATATGTAGAAACATAAACATGAAATTTTATCTGTTGACTTTTTTTAAAATCAATGCCTAAAAAAGAACTATAGTTTGTGATCATGTGAAGTTTCAGTGGTAGAATTTTCTTTCTGTTGTGGCCAGTCATGAAATCTCTACTTGCTCCAGTGTTTTTATATTTACCAGACAGCAGCTGGGGAGTGAGTTAGACAGAAATATAAAGACAGATGTACAGAAAGGGAGAAGAAAAAGATGAGGAGAAGAGGACTGGAGGAGTAATGGGACTAGCTGTACTGCAGAACTGGGATAGAATGGGGAGGAGGTAAGGCAGGAGGGAACAAGAAGAGAACTCAAAGAACAGAGGAGTGGGAAGAGGGATGGCAGGAGGAGGTAAGACAGGAGAGAACAGGAAGAGAACCCAGAGAACAGAGGAGCGGGAAGAGGACTGGCAGGGGAATCGTTGACCTAGGAAGAGAGGAAGGCCTGGTGAAGCTCTAGAAGGAAAGAGTCAGAATGAGACGTTACAGACCACAAAGGCAGGGCAAGGGCACAGAGGCAGCTGGAGAGCAGACTGGGTGCGTTGGTGTGTTATAGACACAAGAGAAAGAGCCCAGAGGAGGCAGTAACAAATGGGAGCATATAGGGACTAGAAGCCACATTTGGGAAACTAGGGAAAGGGGAAGAGAAGGAGAGAAAAGCAGTGCAAATCTAACTAGAGATTTGATTCCTTAGGCACTAGGAAAGCTCAGCTTGGGGGCTGTCTGCCTCATCTGAGAGGGAGGAAAGTGGAGCTGTAAATGGATTAAGAGGATAGGAGACCAGGGGATAGACTGATGTCCAAATTTGATGCATACGACATTTGACATTTGGCTAATGAAGGTTGATGGAAAACAACTTTTATTCAATTAGGATAGAAAAGTTTTCAAAAAAGCTGAGTGTAACTAGCATGAATTAGTGATAAATGACCAAAAAAAAAATACACCACTAATCTAAACTACTTTATGACCTATCAAACAGGAGACACAAGTTTATCAAAAAGTTTGAGACACTTAGATGCCTTAGAAGGCATCTCCATTCCTGGTCTGGAACATTCACAAGTGTGGTATTAGCCTTAATCAGTTCTACGAACAACTTTTTAATAAGGCTGGTTGGTAAAGACTAACTTCTGGCTTTGTTTTCCCAATAGAATATGCTAGAACTGTGCAACTTTAGACATTTTTAAGGAATAAGTGTATTGTTACTGAAAGTAGTGAAGGGAAAATTCACACTGTTCTCAAGGCTAGTGGACGTACTGTTATTTTTAGCTCATGTGTTTAAATGGATTGTCTGTCGGGAAAAAAGTCAAATATAAAATTGTTCTAATGATAATTTGCTGTTATTCTAAAGCCAATATGTGAAAGAGCTGTGTAATAGTATATTTAAATACTAAAAAATCTTTGGACATTAACCTTAGATGCTGATGTCCTACTGAGTTGTGGTTTCGTTTTGCTAATACTGGTTGAAAGCCCTTAATTTTTCAGTGACATCATAAAGATTTTCTATCCTACTGAAATCATCCATAGAATGGTTTTAAACCAGTTTTCTAAATACCACGTATTTTTTAAAACCTATCACTGGATACCCAGACTCTGAAACTGGGCTTCTCCCAATCTTGGCAACATTAGCAATGATACTCACTTTCAGTATTGATGGCAACCCTATAGGAGGCGTGACCATTCCAATTTTGATTTTATTTTTAAAGTGTGAACTTTCCAGAACCCTGAGCAAAATGAGTGCAGCGATTTTCTTTTTGTAGGACAAGAAGACAGAAGAGTTCTTCTCTGTGGTGACTACAGACTAGAGGAATGCTCTAGTGAGTTTCCACTTCAAGTAGTACCCACTCATAAGCCGGGGGGGCAGACCCTTCTGTCTAAACACATCTTTTATTTGTGTTCCAGCAGGTGCAACAGGTTCAGGTGTTTGCTGACGTCCAGTGTACAGTGAATCTGGTAGGCGGGGACCCTTACCTGAACCAGCCTGGTCCACTGGGAACTCAAAAGCCCACGTCAGGACCACAGACCCCCCAGGCCCAGCAGAAGAGCCTCCTTCAGCAGCTACTGACTGAATAACCACTTTTAAAGGAATGTGAAATTTAAATAATAGACATACAGAGATATACAAATATATTATATATTTTTCTGAGATTTTTGATATCTCAATCTGCAGCCATTCTTCAGGTCGTAGCATTTGGAGCAAAAAAAAAAAAAAAAAAAAAAAAAAACAGGAGTTTGCTTTTGTCGGGAGATTGAAAGATGTTTTTGTTTCTTTCTTTGTAAAGGCCTTGGATATTGAAAAAATACCAAGGCAGAACAGTTGGACAATCTATTTCTTGAGCCAAATTTAATTATTCTTATTTTTATAATCAGTCATTGGCTTCTTATCTGGATGAAGGCTTTTGGAGGAGAACCAAAACGACAAGTTCCAAGAAGAAGATGAAGCTCCGCCTCCGCCACTCAGTCCCAGCCCTGCCCAGGAAGAAGGGCCTGTGGGGCTTTGCCTGTGCCCGTCCACCAAAGGCTGTCACGTGTCTCGAAATCAGCAGCCCTCCCCATCCCAATCCCAGGCAGCTTGTGTGTACAATCAGCTTCTCTAGCAACTCTGTATCTGTTGGCTTCAAGAGAGTATTTTGCCTCCACATATGTACCCCTTCTCCTTTTTTTAAAGATGGATTTAAACCAAGATGCCTCCAGGAAAGAGGGCGAAATGAGTATATTCACAGAGGAATCCAAAAAATACAGTTTGGGGGAAAATGCAATAATTTTTGATGAGATGGGTGAAGGACAAGAAGTGAGTTCTGTCAATTATTGTAGATACAATATTCTGATTAAATCTGGAAAATAAAAGGCAGCCTGTTTTTTCTGCTTTTATTGTATTAACAGCTGAGGTAGGCTAAAGTTATTTAAAATAAAATTAAATTTATGATCCAAGTAGCTTATTTTTCCCTTTAAATCTCATTGTAAATATATTTGATTTCTTGTAGAAATTGATTTCCTTCTGTTTAATTTTATGCTTTTATTATACTCTTGATTTTTCTAAATTTGTGTGTGAAATATAACATTGATTGAATTGCAGTTACATTTGGTTAGTAATATTTCATTATTTTAATAACTGTGATGCCATGTATGGATTTACTTTGGGGTTCAAATCAAAATGTCACTGCCAGAAAGAGCTGTTCCAGCTGATCTAGAGCATACTGCCCTAGAGTGTCCCTGGGATCATCTGAACAGAAGTGCACAGGCTACTTGTACAGAGAAAAAATTAATACTCAAAGGAAATCTTCATTTTTTAGATTGACTTTGGGAATTTGAATTTTCATCAGTGCAAATATAAATTTCTCTATCCTGCTCTGAGGCTAATTGGTACCATATTTTCCCTTTGTGTCTTGTCACTCTGCCACATCCCATCTCATCCTGGCCTCTGAGTCAAGAACCCAGTGAACTGACTTTCTAGTTCTAGAAGTTCCGCTGCAAAGCCAGGAAAGCTTGAGAAAGGTATTGTGGAAGAAGCAAAGGTAGACCCCCATCACTGACCTTTGTCTGCATTCCTGGGCCTGTGAATGATGACAGCACCTGACATTCTTCACCAGCTACCTCTGCCTCCATGGCAGAGAAAAGGCCATAAGAACAGTGGAAGAGGAGCATGGACTCAGACTTCAAGGAAGAAGCCATTTCCCCAGGTCCTTCCTTCTGCATCTCACCACCCCTAGTTACAAATAACTCCACTGAACAGCATCTATTCAGAAACTATATCGAATAAAAAGATTGGTGGAAGGGCTCATGTGGTTAGCAACTATGAAACAGAAATAGGACACTCAGTTACAAACATTATCTCCTTTAGTTTTTCAGAAAATGCATCCCTGATTTCATTCATTTCCAGCTTGAAAGCCAGCCATATTATCTAGTCCCTACCAAACTGCTCTAGGAGGTCATTTCCATTTTGTTGGTGATATTTAGACGCGCAGACTGCAGGAAGTTCACCTTTAACTTCAGCATTCCAGATGAAGTTTCCTGACTCAGTGCTTTTGCATAAGGAACTAGAAAAAAAAAAGTGGTAAGGAAAATTGGAGATGCTAACATCCTCCCCCATCCCAACTGCACCTTAAAATATGCATGTCACCTTCAAGGTTTTATAATTGCACTGTTTGTTTTATGTATGTACAGATTAAAATTATTGCTACATTTGAGGAAAATAAAATTGCTTGCTTCTATGTAATTCCTGTCATTCCACAGGAAATTCACTTTTCCAGCTACTGAATAGAATTTGTTTAACAACCTCATGGGTTGCCTCTTCATTTACAGGGAAGAAATGAAATGTATATTCTGCAGAAATCGCCAAAGCCCAAATTAACTAGAGTATTATAAAAGGTTAATAAAGCATCCCTGAAGCCAAAGATCCTCAAAGTCATCCTAATTTGAGCTAGACCATTGAAATTTGAGAAGGTCAAACTGAAGTCATGATAGCAGGCCTTGAGAGGTTCTAACTGTGACATTGTCTGATGATTAAAGACTTCTAGGCCTGCTGTTTCTTAACTCAGAAGATCTGGTCCAGGCAACACTTCATGGCCATAGATGCCATGTCTCTATCAATTATTGTTTTGTTTTGTTTTTTTAATATATCAACATTTATCAATAATCGGTGTTGTCTTACTTGAGGAGTCTCCTTCAATGTGAGAATGCATTTTATAGGAATTAGGGCCTGTTGTTTGTTTTTAAAGCATCCTAAATCCATCAACTTGGCTAAGTAGGACTAGGGTGTAAGAGTTACAGAGGAAAGAAATGCAGCTCAACAGTTAAAGACAGATTTATTTTAGAGAAAGTAAACCTGAGAGGGGCTTCTGGCTGATTTCCATCAGGAGTGCTTTCTCTTACAGAGTAAGAGTATACATTGGTTTTAGGGTGAGGGGGCTTATCACAAGCTTGGAATGTTTCTATGTGAGGGAGAAGTTTTATGGCGGGGTCGGAATGTCTGGGCGGAGGGGAAGTTATCTTGGGGCTGATGTCTTTCTAGCCAGAGCGGGCTTATCTTGGGGTTAGCATGTCTTTGGTTAGGGAGGAGTTTGGAGTGTTTCTGGTTGGAGATGTTATTTGTGGTTTATGGTTGTGCTGACCTTAGCCATTAGGCTGATGCCCTTTGGGTTTAGGTGGTTTTTGATTAAGGTGAATTTTAGAATGAGGGGCTTGTCCAAGATGGCGATGTTCCTGCTGTGTCATAGGGTAAATGTGATTCCAGAGGGCTCAAGGAGGGTGTACTTCCCACACACATTCCTAGACCTAAATTTACACAGATTTGGTAACTGTTAAGTCATATTTATGGGAGACAAAACCTTTTTTTTCCACAGTTGGGATAGGTAAAAATGAAACTTCCCTTAGAGGAGGCTGAACATTGATTTAAAGTTATCCTGAGATATAGGAGTGAGGAAAACAAATACAAACAATTGAGAAAAAACTGTGATTGTTATAAGGAAGTTTCACCTTTTTGGTTTCACCTAAAGTAGGTTCCATTCCTTAGGAAGACCTCAGAAATGGTCTCCTAGACCCTGACAAAGAAAAAACAAGGACTGTTGTCTGCTTACAAAGGCAGTTGTACTGATTTCCTGGTTGACAGTAACTGCTCTTCCCAGAGGGGCACCTCCACTTAAATAAAATGAGTAATTCAGAGCAAGCTTGAGCCGTGACCATTCCTGTGCCCCTGAAGATCTTGATTTAATTAAGCCCATAAATTCTTTTTATTGGAGTAAACTGCCCAAGGAAACATGCCTCTGTCCAGAACCCTTTCTGCCAGCACTAAATTAATTTTCTTTCTATATTTTATTTTCATTGCCCCCAGAATTCTTAACAAGATTGAAGGAACACAAAGTTCTGGCCTCATTCACTCGTTCAACACATTGTATTGTCTTTATCTGAGGAACTAGGGATATGAAAGGATGCCAACAGGCATGCGCCCTGTCCTAGTGGAGCCTATATTCACATTAGGGGACTTAGACTGAGATAATCACAACTGGATTAAGTGGCACACAGGAGAATTCCAAGTAGGAATTTCTAAGCAGGGCCTGGAGGTGAAGGCAGGTTCCCTTGAAGCAATGGCATTCAAAGTGAGGTTTGCAGGTGATGAGGAAGTAGCTCAGTGGAGAGCCAGTGAAGAGTTGTGAGAGGCAGCATGTGAGAAGGTCTGGAGACAGGGAGGAGCCCCAGAGAGCTGCTTGTTTTAAGTTGTTAACTAGCGCTCTCCTGAGCTGGCATCTACATTAGAGTTATGTCAGCCCATGGCTCCAGGAGATATAGCACTAGACATTGGGATCCTCACTTGGAAATTGTTTCAGCTCATAGTCTTTTCCACAACTAGCCCTGTCCTGCCAGAAGTACAGGCTTCTATGTCTTCTACACAGTAGTCTGTAGCTGGTGACAGTATTAAAAGTACTCAGAGATAATAAATTTGTAATAATTTTTAAAATACTTTTCTGCACATTATCTCATTTAATCCTCTGCTGTCGTTGTAGAGCATTGTTAGAAAACAAGCTCTAGGCTGGTTGCGGTGGCTCACGCCTGTAATCCCAGCACTTTGGGAAGCCGAGGTGGGTGGATCACCTGGGGTCAGGAGTTCAGGACCAGCCTGGCCAACATGATGAAACCCTGTCTCTGCTAAAAATACAAAAAATTAGCTGGGTGTGGTGGCGTGTGCCTGTAATCCCAGCTACTCAGGAGTCTGAAGCAGGAGAATTGCTTGAACCCAGGAGGTGGAGGTTGCAGTGAGCCAAGATCACACCCTTGCACTCCAGCCTAGAAAAACAAGAGCAAAACTCTGTTTGGGAAAAAAAAAAAAAAAAGGCCAGGTGCAGTGGGTCACGCCTGTAATCCCAGCACTTTGGGAGGCCGAGACAGGCGGATCACGAGGTCAAGAGATCGAGACCATCCTGGCCAACATGGTGAAACCCAGTCTCTACTAAAAATACAAAAATTAGCTGGGTGTGGTGGCGCACGCCTGTAGTCCAAGCTACTCGGGAGGTTGGGGCTGGAGAATTGCTTGAATCCGGGAGGCGGAGGTTGCAGTGATCCCAGATCGCACCACTGAACTCCAGCCTGGCAACAGAGCGAGACTCCATCTCACAAAAAAAAAAAAAAAAGAGAAGAAAAAGCAAGCTCTGAAGGGTTATGACACAAACACTACCATTTGTCAGTGGAAATTGGGAGTTGAAACCAAGTCTAATTCCAAATTCTGGGTTCACTATCCTGGACGATATGATTTAGGATGGATTCTGAGTCTGTAGACTTTAATCTCTTTTGTGACCTTAGACAGTGCTTTCATATGTGAAATAACTAAAACAGCTTTGAAAAGAGGGGCAAGAACTCCCGGGTTGAGAAGAGAGGACCTGGCCCCTTCTCTGGAGGCAGTCAGAGCCTGCCCTTTGGAGGCCTCAACTAAATAGGGGTTATCTTTGGCATATGGTCAGCAGGGTGTCCCACTACCGTTTGGGAGAAGCATTCTGTTCCTGCGTGTCTAAACAAGGAATGAAGAAGGAGCTCTATGAAACTACAGGGTCATCCCTTAGCTTAAAAGAATTTTGGAAAGTGTGGGTTCCTCGTGGGGCAGGTATAAGAATGACTGACAGAGGATCCTTTTTGTGAGGCCGAGGAATTTTAGGACCTTGCAGTTCACCCTAGGATAGTAGGTTTTTTGGATCAGACCTTGGAAGCACTCGCCTTTCCCTGGCTCTTGATCCTACTGTGGACAAAGAATCGTTCTCTTATGCTGTGGAGTTTGGCCCTGGTCTAATTATTTGTGCTTGTCTCTGAACTGGTAGTTTGTACAACCAGCAGAAGCAAGCAGTGCCCATGGGTGTCCGTAACAAACTTGAGACATTGACTTGAGAAAAGAAGAATTACATTGAAAGGAATAACTTCTGTCCTATAAGATTTTCCTCCCATTCCAGTGCCTAGGAGCCCTCAGGTAAAGCAGAACCCTGAGACTACAGTATGGTATTTACTCCTTTTTTTCTTTTTAGAGTCAGGATTTCTCCCAGGCTGGAGTACAATGGCACGATCATGGCTCACTGCACCCTCAAACTCCTGGGCCCAAACCATCTTCCTGCCTCAGCCTCCCAAGAAGCTGGGACTACAAGTGCATGCCACTACATTCAGCTAATTTTTTTTTTTTTTTTTTTTTTGTAGACGCAGAGTCTTGCTATATTGCCCAGGCTGGTCTTGAACTCCTGGCCTCAAGTGATCCTCCTTCCTTGACCTCCCAAGTGCTGGAATTACAGACATGAGTCACCAAGCCCAGCCTTTGTTCCATTTTGATTTTATTCCATTGTCTCTGTACTTCACACACTGCTGTACTATGGGAAGTACAGAGACACTGGTCTGAAGCTGCTTCTTTCCTAACAGTGGAAATTCTACATCAGTTAACAGATTTTTCATTTCTACTCTGCCAAGCAATGTACTAGGCTAGTAACTCACTTTTGTGTGAATAATTTCTTACATTTGTATAGCACTTTCACATATTTGATCTGCAAAATCCTATAAAGCAATTACAGTAGGCCATTTTACAGGTGGTGAAACTGAAGCTCAGGTTTATAGTCAGGTGACTAACAAGTGCTTGGCCCAAGAGTCAATCCCTGGGCTTTGGAATGAAACCTGCCAGTGGTTCCACTGCACAATACAAGTACTAGAGATAAAAGCACCCGGCCAGGCGCAGTGGCTCATGCTTATAATATTCTCAACACTTTGGGAGGCCAAGGCGGGCGGTTCACCTGAGGTCAGGAGTTTGAGACCACCCTGGCCAACATGGTGAAACCCTGTCTCTACTAAAAATGCAAAAATTAGCTAGGCATGGTGGTGCATGCCTGTTAATCCCAGCTACTCGGGTGACTGGGGCAGGAGAATTGCTTGAACCCAGGAGGCAGAGGTTGCAGTGAGCTGAGATCACACCACTGCACTCCCGCCTGGGCAACAGAGCCAGACTCCATCTCAAAAAACAAAACAAAACAAAACAAACAAGAAAACACATCATAGGCCGGGCGCGGTGGCTCAAGCCTGTAATCCCAGCACTTTGGGAGGCCGAGATGGGCGGATCACGAGGTCAGGAGATCGAGACCATCCTGGCTGACACAGTGAAACCCCGTCTCTACTAAAAAATACGAAAACTTAGCCGGGCGAGGTCGCGGGCGCCTGTAGTCCCAGCTACTCGGGAGGCTGAGGCAGGAGAATGGCGTAAACCCGGGAGGTGGAGCTTGCAGTGAGCTGAGATTCGGCCACTGCACTCCAGCCTGGGTGACAGAGCGAGACTCCGTCTCAAAAAAAAAAAAAAAAGAAAACACATCATTAGATGATGACACAATGACTGTGGGAAATCTGATGAGTTAAACATTATTATCTGGAAGTCAAATTCCTTACAAGGCTCATAGGGATTTCCATTTTGAAAACAAAACTAGGTCAGGCACAGTGGTTCACACCTGTAATCCTAGCACGTTGGGAGGCCAAGGCGGGGGGATTGCTTGAGGCCAGGAGTTTGAGACCAGCCTGGCCAACAGAGTTCTAATTGTGAGTTTGTCAAAGTATACATGTTTTAAATGTATGTGAGAATAATGTTTCTCAGGCAGGGCCTTGTACACTCGCTGAACAACTCTTCCCTTGAACTCAGTACCACTTACACGTGTATACATCTTAAGTCCACTCTTCAACATCTCTCTCATAATCCAGTTTTAAATTTTCAGCTGGTGAGCATTACCACGTGGATCCCACCCTTCCACCTCCAGCACCTCAAACTTAAGTCCCAAAGCAAATAACATTCCCCACAAATATGTTCTTGTGTCCCCATCCAAATTAATTGCATCATCATCCTGCTAGCGGTCATTTTCAACAACTTTTTCCCACTCGTTTCGCTAAATTGCAAGAAGTCCCACTTTGTAGTGCTGCATAGCCATCTTCTCCTTTCTAGGCCTATTACTCACTGACCAAATTCCGGACTTAATTATCTTTTTTCAGACGATTACAGTAATCACCTTCATGCCTTCTACACTCATCCTTCACATAATCATCAGAGAAATCTTTCTAAACACAGCCTTCAGAATCTTAAGTGACTGCTTCTTGCCTAGAGTTGATCTGAAATCAAGTGACCTTTTGAGCTTCATTGCCCTCTACACTCTCTCTAAACAAAAAGGCCCTGCCACAAAAATGATCCAGTCTTTATTCTTGAATTTACCATGTTCTCACTTTCATTGCCATCCCCAGTCTTTTCCCTCAGCCTGTATGCTCTTCCCTTCTTCTCATCCTTCAAGACTTCAGTTGAGGTCGGGCGCAGTGGCTCACATCTGTAATCCCAGCACTTTGGGAGGCCGAGGTGGGTGGATCACGAGGTCAGGAGATCGAGAGCATCCTGGCTAACATGGTGAAACCCCGTCTCTACTAAAAAAAAATACAAAAAAATTAGCCGGGCGCGGTGGCGGGCGCTTGTAGTCCCAGCTGCTCGGGAGGCTGAGGCAGAAGAAAGGCTTCAACCCAGGAGGCAGAGCTTGCAGTGAGCTGAGATTGTGCCACTGCACTCCAGCCTGGGCAACACAGCAAGACTCTGTCTCAAAAAAAAAAAAAAGACTTCAGTTGAGAAGTTTGAGATGCCCTTGCCATGAAGCCCCCCCTGGTCCCCACATTCTGATATAGCCCTTCCTTTGCTCTGCCTTGCTGTGGTGTTTGGGTCTACATTGGCATGCAGTTATATGTACATCTGTTTCTTTTCTTCACTAAATTGTAAGCCTCTTAAAGAAGAGATACACACACTCCTACCACCCCCAACCTCCCCCCGAACCTTCTACATAGTAGGATCTTTTTTTTTTTTTTTTTTTTTTTTTTGAGACAGAGTCTTGCTCTGTCGCCCAGGCTGGAGTGCAGTGACCAGATCTCAGCTTACTGCAAGCTTTGCCTCCCAGGTCTACGCCATTCTCCTGCCTCAGCCTCCCGAGTAGCTGGGACTACAGGCGTCCGCCACCTCGCCCGGCTAGTTTTTTGTATTTTTTTGGTAGAGACGGGGTTTCACCATGTTAGCCAGGCTGGTCTCCATCTCCTGACCTCGTGATCCACCCATCTCGGCCTCCCAAAGTGCTGGGATTACAGGCTTGAGCCACCATGCCCGGCCCATAGTAGGATCTTAAATGCTGTTTGAAGAAAGAGACTCAAAGGCAATATTTCAAATAAGGGAAAATTGCTGTGGGTAGACTGGCACTGAATTGTCTCCCTAGAGTCTGGATTATTGAGCTGATGGAAGGTTGCAAACTTGTCTAAAAGGTCAGGAAAGGATTTTGATTTTATCTTGACGACTATGAAACGGCATCATCGGGGTAAATAAATACCCAAGATTCGTTGTCTCATGGCCACGGAAAACTAGGATGCAGACACACCAAGAGTGAGGTTCAGAGCAGAATCTTAATAGTTGGAAGAAAGAGAAAAGCTCTCTCTGCTGCAGAGGGAGGGGTCCTGGAGAAAATGGGAAATGGTTTGCTACTTCTGAAGTGAAATGCAGAAGGTTTTATAGATGAGCTTGAGGAAGAGGTGTCTGATTTACATAGGGTGTACAAGATTGGTTGGACCAGGTTTGCTATTTACAGAGCGCACGAAAAGCTGGTAAGAACTATAAGTGTACCATTTGCATAGCATGCAAAGACGGTGGTTGCCCCACATTAATCTTTCATTATACAGATGGGTTCTCTACCTGGCCTGTGCCATCTTGCCTGGTTCTTTACACGTGGTGACAAACGGAAGCTGGAGCCTCCATGCTGAACATGCCTGGCCCTCAGGTAGCCCTTTTATTAATTTAATTTTTTTTTTTTGAGATGGAGTCTCGCTCTGTCGCCCAGGCTGGAGTGCAGTGGTGCGATCTTGGCTCACTGCAAGCTCCGTCTCCCGGGTTCACACCATTCTCCTGCCTCAGCCTCCCGAGTATCTGGGACTACAGGTGCCCGCCACCACGCCTTTCTGATTTTTTGCATTTTTAGTAGAGATGGGGTTTCACCGTGTTGGCCAGGATAGTCTCAATCTCCTGACCTCATGATCCACCTGCCTTGGCCTCCCAAAGTGCTGGGGTTACAGGCGTGAACCACCGTGCCCGGCCCAGGTAGCCCTTTTCTATTGGCACAGCTGTCAGCATTCACCCGTGCACGCTTCCAGCTTGCTTATCTATGACTGCAGTTTCAGGCTGCTCTTTGTTAGAAAAGAAATGATTGGGGGACTCTTTTTGTTAAAAGGGAAAATTCGTCAAGGACTCTGTTGCCCTCACTATCTGCCCAAATAATTTCTTTCTAGCTCCTGTATCAACTGTTTTCTTATTTCATGAAAGGTGAGTAAATACAAGTCCTTTTCACTGGAAGTTTTCAAATTCTCACACTCTTGGAGCCTCCACATCGTTGGAGAGTTTACAGAACATTAGCAGTTATCGGCAATACTTCATCCAGCGCTCAGCTTTATAGATGATATATGCTTCGGTTAAACCCTTTACACTTCTCCAAAATTATCTTCTCACTGAAAATCAGCCGACTGAGTTGACTACCATCTTAACTGAGAAAGTAGGAAAGGCAGATCGGTAAGACAATCCCTTTCGGTCTTCCCTACAAAAATGAATATGTAGTATAAACCAAAAAGTGTCTGAGACAGATCTCAACTGATTTAGAGGTTTATTTTGCCACAGTTGAGGTTGTGCATGCAAAAAAGAAATACAAGTTACAATAGGATCTATGGCCTGTGCTTTTTTCAAAGATGGTTTTGCAGTATTTAAAGGGCAAAGAGTGGACAGGAGGGGTAGGAGGAAAGAGAAAGGGGGAGGTTAGGTGGTGAGGCAAATTGTTACATTCTTGTGAGGCTTTGATTAGCACTCACTGAATTCACATTTTACATTAGAAAAGACAGGAGTAGGGGAAAGTCAATTATGCATTTTTCCTGCACTTGATAAATCTTTTTTTTTTTTTTTTTTTTTTTTTTTTTGAGACAGGATCTCGCTCTGTCACCCAGGCTAGAGTGCAGTGGCACGATCTCAGCTCACTGCAACCTCCACCTCCTGAGTTCAAGCAATTCTTGGGCCTCAGCCTCTCTAGTAGCTGGGATTACAGGCATGTGCCATCACACCTGGCTAATTTTTTGTATTTTTAGTAGAGACGAGGTTTTGCTATGTTGGCCAGGCTTGTCTCAAACTTCTGGCCTCAAGTGATCTGCTTGCCTTGGTCTACCAAAGTGCTGGGATTACAGGTGTGAGCCACTGTGCCCAGCCATTCCCCTTACACATAAGATAAAGTCAGCATGTGAAATCACAGCCATCTGTTTAGGAATAAAAGGAAGGAAGTTTTTGTGTGCTTCAGTTCCCAAGTTTAACTTTCCCTTTGGCACAGTGCGTTTGGGGGTCCCCAGATTTTTCTTTTCTTTTCATAATAATATGTCCTATTCACTCTTTTACCTATAATAAAATGCTGCTGAGAAGCAATTCATGTTGAAATGAAACAAGAATAAGATGACTCCTTATGAAATTTCTTATCAGTTTGGCCTTTAAAACCAATGCCTCTAAAAGCTGAGTGACTTAACTCAGAAAGTGGACACGTCAACAAACAGGGTGACCTTCCTCTAACAGGAACAAAGCGCTTGCCTGGGGTTTCCTTCCTCAATCCTGAAGCAGTCCAGCCCTGCTCAGTTCTGCTTCTTTTTCAAGTCCAAAGTAATTTATCACGTACCTGCCTATACTTAACTTTAGGTTGCATATTTCCTGATTATTTTCCTTTTTGACTTGCAAACTTCTATTTTTAAAAAAGCATAAATTGTCCGGGCACGGTGGCTCATGCCTGTAATCCCAGCACTTTGGGAGGCTGAGGCAGGTGGATCGCCTGAGCTCAGGAGTTTGAGACCACCCAGGGCAACATGGTGAAACCCTGTTTCTACTAAAAATACAAAAAAATTAACTGGGTGTGGTGGCGCATGCCTGTAGTCCCAGCTACTTGGGAGGCCGAGGCAGGAGAATCACTTGACCCCTGGAGGCAAAGGTTGCAGTGAGCAGAGATTGCACCATTGCACTCCAGTTTGGGCCACAGAGTGAGACAATAAGACTCTGTCTCAAAAAAAAAAAAAAAAAAACAGAAAAGCATAAATTTTAAAAATTAGCTTTCCATTTTAACAGTCTTCTAATGCTAGCAATTATACTTTAAGTAATAATTACTTAGCAAGCTAGACTTTAAAGTTCAAGCAAAACCAGCTGGGGAAAAAGCTCCCTATAGAGCACACCCTATTTAAAGACTTGCACAACTCTGAGCTTAGGCTTTAAATTTTCATCCTACCTTCAGCTGAAAGCTTCTAAAAAGCTTTTTATTAAGGAAATTTTTAAGTGTCTGTGAAAGTAGAAAGAATAGTATAATGAACCAGTTCTAGGTTTTTAATCAGTCTTTTGGTATGTGATTTTTATAACCCCAAGTAAAGAGATGACTTCAGTCACTTTATTCATTACCAGCTCAAAAGTAAGTTGTGGCTAGTCATCCTGGGAATCTTTAGACCTAAGGATTTGTCTTTAAAATTGCACATTAGTAGCCGGGCACGGTGCTCATGCCTGTAATCCCAGCACTTTGGGAGATTGAGGTGGGCGGATCATGAGGTCAGGAGTTCGAGACCAGCCTGGGCAACATGGTGAAACCCCATCTCTACTAAAAATACAAAAATTAGCCAGGCATGGTGGTGGGCGCCTGTAGTCCCAGATACTTGGGAGGCTGAGGCAGGAGAATCGCTTGAACCCAGGAGGCGGAGGTTCCTGTGAGCCAAGATTGTGCCACTGCACTCTAACCTGGGCGACAGAGCGAGACTCTGTCTCAAAAAAAAAAAAATGCATATTAGCTATTTTAAATAATGACTATATCACAAGTAATTTAATAGTAGTGACAGAATATATACATTTTCAACCAGCAGATATTAGCTGAATACCTACTATTTGCCAGGTACTCTTTCAGGCACTGGGGCTACCTCAATGGAGAAAATACAAATCCCTGCCCTCATGGAGCTTGCATTCTAATGAAGGTTGGCTGACAAACCAATAAGCAAAATATATGGTGTGTCAGATGACAAGGGCTGTGGAGAAAAATTAAGTAGGGAAGGAGGTGGAGTGGAGTGGTCACAGTTTAAAAGAGGAAAGTCAGAACATGCCTTCAGAGAAGGTAACATTTGAGTGACAACCGGAAGGAGGTGAGATAGTGAGCCATGGCAATATGGAGAAAGACCTTGCTCAGCAGAGGCACAAAGACCTTGAGGCTGGAGCAGAGTGACTGAGGAGAACTGTAGGAGTTAAGTCAAAGAGGTAATGAGGGACAGGAGGGTGTGGGGCCTCATAGACCAAATCAATTCTTTGGCTTTTAATGAGATGACAAGGCGCTACCGGATTTTAAGCAGGAAAGTGGTGTGCTCTTGCCTGGGTTTTATCAGGGCTACTCTGGGCTTTGTGTGAAGAGTTGTTATGGAGAAGGCAGATGCAGAAGCTAGGAAACTTGTTAGGAGGCTATGGCAGTCATCCAGGCAAGAGATGATGATTTGGACCAAGAGGGTAGCAGTCGAAATCGGGAGAAGTGGTCACATTCTGGATCTATTTTAAAGGTAGAGACAACCACATTTGCTGACATACCAGATGTGGGGTGTGTGTGAGAAGAATCAATAATGACTCTTGGCTGGGCATGGTGGCTCATGCCTGTAATCCCAGCACTTTGAGACGCCAAGGCGGGTGGATCATTTGAGGTCAGGAGTTCGAGACCAGCCTGACCAACATGGTGAAACTCTGTCTCTACTAAAAATACAAAAATTAGCTGGGTGTGGTGGCAGGCGCCTGTAATCCCAGCTACTCGGGAGGCTGAGGCAGGAGAATCGCTTGATCCAGGAAGCAGAGGTTGCAGTGAGCAGGGATCGCAGCACTGCACTCCAGCCTGGGCAACAGAGCAAGACTCCGTCTCAAAATAATAATAATAGTGACTCTCACGTTTTTGCCCTGGGCAACTGGAAGGATAGAGTTGCCATTAACAGAAATGGGGAAGAGAAGCAGGCTTAGTTCATTTTCTGTCATGATAAGTTTAAGATTCCTATTAGACATCCAAGTGATCTCAAATCAGCAGCTGGATATATACGGGCCTGAAATGTAGGGGACTGACTAGAGTTGAAGATATAAATTTGGAAGACATCAGTATATAGTTAATTTTAAAGTCATGATTTTTGTTTTCTATTTTGTTTTGTTTTGTTTTTTGAGATGGAGTTTCGCTCTTGTTGCCTAGGCTGGTATGCAATGGCGCGATCTTGACTTACCTCAACCTCCACCTCCCGGGTTCAAGCAATTCTCCTGCCTCAGCCTCCTGAGTAGCTGGGATTACAGGCATGTGCCACCACACCCAGCTAATTATATATTTTTAGTAGAAACAGGGTTTCTTCATGTTGGTTAAGCTGGTCTGGAACTCCTGACCTCAGGTGATCTGCCTGCTTTAGCCTCCCGAAGTGCTAGTATTACAGGTGTGAACCACCGGGTCTGGCCAAGGTCATGGTTTTTAAAGACTAAAAGATGACTGGAAACCAGGTCTCTTAACCATCTCTCTCAAGTTAAATAATCATACCGAGTAGAGTTTATCACAGGAACAAAGATGGTTCAATATTTGAAGTCTAGGAGCACAATTCACCACAGTAACAGCAGAGAACAACCACATATGATCATGTCAGTAAATGCAGGAAAGGTGTTTAGAACATCCATTTATGAATTGAAAAAAAATTTTAGCCAACCAGCAGCAGAAGGTAAACCCTTTAATCTAATAGACTATTTGTCAAAACTCTCAACAAATAACATACCTAACAGTGAAGGTCTCAGAGCATTCTCACTAAAGTCCATTGCGAGTCAAAGACACCTGCTAAACTGCTATTATTGCACTAGAAGTCCTGGCCAATGCAATAAGATGAGAAAAAGAAATAAGTATGAAGATTGCATTAAAAGAGACTAAATTGTGGTGATTGTTATATAGTGCTTTTATAGGGTATGGTTTCAATTAGTCTTCACAATCCTGCTCAATCGTATTCACAGGTGAGGAAACTGAAGCTAAATTGCTTAGCCATTATGTTGCAGAGTTGAACCCTAACATCAAGTCTTCTGGGATTGTCACCTGCCTTGCTCTTTCCATTTGTATCACACAGAAGTAACAGCATATTTCCTATGGTTCAGTTTCTGTACCTGCAGCCACATCATGACAGTCTTGTGTCTTGAGTATTTCAAACAGTCTCCTGACTGATGTCGCAGCCTTCCTTCCCATTCCCAGGAAATAACACTGTTGCCAGATTAATCTTCCGCTTTTATCATGAGTACTTCTTGTTGCTTAGGTCCAGTGTTGGGGCAGAGGTAGAATGTTTCATCCTCAACCAGTGTTTTCTTCCTTTCTATTGACGTAATGCTCCTATTCTATTGTTCTACCTTACTCTTCCTCCTCGTGGAGGTTAAAAGAATAACCTAGTTGGTGGGTGATTGCCTTTGGTCCATATCTGTCAGTTGAGTGGAACCAATCTATCAACATTTGACAGAATGTGGGGAATTCATTCTTACTTCTCCACATGACCACTAGGAAGCATCAACTTTGGTGAAGTATCTGCTCTGTATACTCACACTTTTCCTTAAGATAGGGAACTAGCAATCCTATTTAGGCCATCACATAATGCTATATCTTCTAACCAATTGATAATAAAAGTGATATTTTGTTTATCTGCTTTTTGTCTCATTTCTCAAGAACCTAGGATCAGACCTTGGGTGCCACTTATTTGACCCTTAAAAATCCCCTCAGTTGGCTGGGTGCGGTGGCTCATGCCTGTAATCCCAGCACTTTGGGAGGCCGAGGTGGACGGGTCACGAGGTCAGGAGATCAAGAACATTCTGGCCAACATGGTGAAACCGCGTCTTTACTGAAAATACAAAAATTAGCCGGGCGTGGCAGTGTGCGCCTGTAGTCCCAGCTACTTGGGAGGCTGAGGCAGAACTGCTTGAACCTGGAAGGCAGAGGCTGCAGTGAACCGAGATTGCGCCATCGCACGCCAGCCTGGGCAACAGAGGGAGACTCTGTCTCAAAAAAAAAAAAAAAAAAAAAAAAAAAAAAAAAAATCCCCTCAGCTAAAATCCAGCCTTAGGCCAGCAGTCAACACCCACCATATCTGGATGTTAAAGAAGGACAAAAGCTGGTGCTGTGTTAAACTTGCCCTCAGAGGACAGCTTAAACCTGCCAGGCAGTCGTAGCTGAGGGCAGTGGTTCTCAACCATCCTTCCACACTAACACCTTCCCTGTCGGTTAGATGGCTCACTACCGCCAAGATTCTCAACCAGGAAGCAAAAAGGAATTCACACCCTTAGGACAGCATCTCAGAACCTGTGGGAAAGTTCTGTGTTGATTAAACAATATAACAGGCAATTCTTAACCTGTCCCTGGAGGGGAGCCCTCTGCGCTCTGCCAGCGCCATGAGAAGCGGTGACCTAGGCTTTGACCCTCAGCTTTATAAGTTCAGAAACTCAACTTTGTTAGCTCATCCAGTGATAGTTGGGCTCTAGGGTGTTGAGTCACAAAACTTATAGTCACAGGAGGCTGATTTATAATCCAGAATGTCCACCAATTACAAATGGAAGATACAGCTTTTCAGCACTTGAACTACTCGTGACCCCTTTACAAACTACCCTCCAGTATCTAGATGGCTGGAAAACCAAATTGGTAACCAACCACAAGATATTAGAAAAACTGGAGTGCAGTGGCTCACGCCTGTAATCCCAGCGTTTTGGGAGGACAAGGTGGGTGGATGATTTGAGGTCAGGAGTCTGAGACCAGCCTGGCCAACATGGCGAAACCCCGTCTCTACTAAAAATACAAAAATTAGCTAGGCATGGTGGTGCATGCCTGTAATCCCAGCTACTCAGGAGGCTGAGGCAGGAGAATCAATTGGACCCAGGAGGCGGAGGTTGCAGTGAGCTGAGATTGTGCCACTGCACTCCAGCCTGGGTGACAGAATGAGACTCTTTCTAAAAAAAAGAAAAAAGAAAAACTGAACTGACAAAAGACCTGGTTTTCAATCCCAGTGCTGCCATTATCTTTGATCTTGGCAAGTCAAAGCCTTTCTGAATCTGTAAACTCTGAGACTAGATGGCCTGCGTCACAAAAATTGTCAGGATTGATTCATATGGGAGCACTTTGTTAATTATACAATGTTTTTCACATATAAGAAACCTACCGGCCAGGCGCAGTTGCTCACGCCTGTAATCCCAGCACTGTGGGAGACTGAGGCAGGTGATCACCTGAGGTCAGAAGTCACCTGGCCAACAGGATGATGTCAGGCCTCTGAGCCCAAGCCTGCACATATACATCCAGATGTCCTGAAGCAACTGAAGAACCACAACAGAAGTGAACATAGTTCCTGCCTTAACTGATGACATTCCACCGCTGTGATTTGTTCCTGCCCCACCCTAACTGATGAATTGACCTTGTGACATTCCTTCTCCTGAACAATGAGTCTCAGAAGCTCCCCACTGAGCACCTTGTGACCCCTGCCCCCGCCTGCAAGAGAAAACCCCCTTTAACTGTAATTTTCCACTACCTACCCAATCCTATAAAACTGCCCCACCCCTATCTCCTTTTGCTGACTCCTTTTTCGGACTCAGTCCGCCTGCTCCCAGGTGATTAAAAAGCTTTATTGCTCACACAAAGCCTGTTTGGTGGTCTCTTCACACGGATGCGCGTGACAGATAAAACCACCTCTCTACTACAAATACAAAAAATTAGCTGGGTGTGGTGGTGGGCACCTGTAATCCCAGCTACTCTGGAGGCTGAGGCAGGAGAATGGCGTGAACCCAGAAGGCATAGGTTGCAGTGAGCCAGGATTGCTCCACTGCACTCCAGCCTGGGCAACAAGAGCAAAACTCTGTTTCAAAAAAAAAAAAAAAAGGAGAGAAAAAAAGAAACCTATCAAAGCGTCAAAGCCTAAGAGATTCTTTTCAAGGATGTAGCGTCTATTCTAGGGCTTGCAGCACAATCTTTGCCCTGTTGGAGAAATCATAATTTTCTGTAACCTTAGTGTGCATGGCCAGATACAGTGCCCTTGGTGCCAGATTTCTGCTATTTGACTCCTTCCTGTGAGCACTTTACCCTCTCCTAATGTGTTGATTCTAAACCACACACATTTATTGTTCCCCTTTTAGGTTGGCTGTCTCCAGGGCCCAGGCTGTTTCTAGGTAGCACTAGAGCCTCCACTTCAGTGGGTCTGGGGTGGGGCCTGATAATTCGCTGTTCTAACAAGTACCCAAGTGGTACTGATCTAGGGATCAGACCACCGCTTTGAGAGCCGCTGATCTAGTTCAAATGATCATAGTCTTAAGCTGATACCAATAAGAAAATCGAATGCTTCCCTGCTGCTGTCTTGCTCTCCCTCAGCGCCAGCACATGCGTTCATGTTCTTCCCCACCTGGGGTAGACGCTTAGGCTATTTGTGCTCAGATCTCTGCTTTAGGGATTTGCCTAAATCTGCTGTCTCCAAGCTGTGTCTCATTTCTGTCTAACTTTTTTTTTTCCCCCAGGCAAAGTCTCACTCTGTTGCCCAAGCTGGAGTACAGTGGCACGATGTCGGCTCACTGCAACCTCCACCTCCCGGGTTCAAGCGATTCTACTGCCTCAGCCTCCCAAGTAGCTGGGACTACAGGCACCTGCCACCATGCCTGGCTAATTTTTTTTTTTTTTTTTTTTGAGATGGAATTTCGCTCTTGTTGCCCAGGCTGGAGTGCAATGACGCGATCTCCAGCTCACCACAATCTCCGCCTCCTGGGTTCAAGCAATTCTCCTGCCTCAGCCTCCCGAGCAGCTGGGATTACAGGCCACCACACCACCCAGCTAATTTTGTATTTTTAGTAGAGATGGGATTTCTCCATGTTGGTCAGGGTGGTCTCGAACTCCCAACCTCAGGTGATCCGCCCGCCTCGGCCTCCCAAAGTGCTGGGATTACAGGCGTCAGTCACCGCGCCCGGAGTTTTTTTTGTAGTTTTACTAGAAGACAGGGTATCACTATGTTGGCCAGGCTGGTCTACGATCTCCTGACCTTGTGATCCGCCCGCCTCGGCCTCCTAAAGTGCTGGGATTACAGGCGTGAGCCACCGCACTTGGCCTCGCTAGCTTTATACTATGCCTTACTGAAGAATTCAGAACTTAATTTTTTTTTAAGATGCAGTATCCTTTAGAAACATTTTCCTAATGGGCTTGAATGGAAATGGTGCTGGATTCCTGGATGGCATCACTCCCTAACAGAAAGGGGTAGACAATGGCCTCCTTCATGGAGAGCTCTTGGAGAGCAGCTCTGAGGACTGTGCCATCTGCATCTTCCCAAGTTTAGGGCCTAGCACGAAGTCGCAGGCACTGCTCTAAGGAGTTTGTACATCCAAACACATTTAAATCCCTGCTTTACGGATAAGGGAACTGGCTCTCAGGGAAATGGAGTGACTGCCCAAGTCCACAGAGCTTGAAAGTATGAGACCCAGATTTGGACTCAAGCAGTTTGACAGCAAAGCCTGGGCTCCTGCCCACTGTTGTGCTATCTAATATAGTGCTCAATGAGTTCGTTCAGTGTTATGAAAGATCCTATGCCTCCTACTTTTTTAAACTTTTAAGTTCAGGGGTACCTGTGCAGCATGTGCAGATTTGTTTTATAGGTTAACTTGTGTCGTGGGGGTTTGTGGTACAAATTTGATCACCCAGGTATTAAGCCTAGAACCCATTCATTATTTTCCTGATCCACTCCCTCCTCCCACCCTCCAATCAGTCCCCGTGTGTGTTGTTCCCCTGCGTGTGTCTATGTGTTCTCATCATTTGGCTCCCACTTTTAAGTGAGAACATGCGGTATTTGGTTTTCTGTTCCTGCTTTAGTTTGCTGAGGATAATGTATATGCCTTCTACTTAATAGAAAAAAGTCAGCAGGTATGGTCAACTTCAACCTTCTTTCTCCTACAGTCTATGAAACATACGTACATCTTTATCTTCACCATCTGCCTTTCCTCCAGTCTCAGAAAAGAAGGTTCCCCTCTCTCAGTTCAAGGCCAGCTCTTCCCGGTACCTTTGACCCCATCTCTTCCTGTTTTCTCTGGACTTCATCAGTTATTCTATTTTGGAACTTTAATCTCTTAATCTCTCCTCTCCTTACTTTCTCCTCCTTACCCTCTTTCTCCTCCCCACCCATCAACCTGCTCAAGATCTAAGAAAATCCCCACTAGGGAACCCAACATTGATCTTTCCAGCCCCTCTTCTTTTTTTTTTTTTTTTTTTTTTTTTGAGACGGAGTCTCGCTCTGTCGCCCAGGCTGGAGTGCTGTGGCCGGATCTCAGCTCACTGCAAGCTCCGCCTCCCGGGTTCCCGCCATTCTCCTGCCTCAGCCTCCCGAGTAGCTGGGACCACAGGCGCCCGCCACCGCGCCCGGCTAGTTTTTTGTATTTTTTAGTAGAGACGGGGTTTCACCGTGTTAGCCAGGATGGTCTCGATCTCCTGACCTCGTGATCCGCCCGTCTCGGCCTCCCAAAGTGCTGGGATTACAGGCGTGAGCCACCGCGCCCGGCCTTCCAGCCCCTCTTCAACCATTACCCTCTTTCTCCTCCCTTTCAAGCTTCTGGAAAGGACACTTCTCACCTCCTCTTACCTCCCCTTCTTTTTTTTTTTTTTTTTGAGATGGAGTTTTGCTCTTGTCACCCAGACTGGAGTGCAGTGGCACGATCTCTACTCACTGCAATCCCTGCCTCCCAGGTTCAAGTGATTCTTCTGCCTCAGCATCCTGAGTAGCTGGGATTACAGGCAACTGCCACCACACCCTGCTAATTTTTGTATTTTTGGTAGAGACGGGGGTTTCACCATGTTGGCTAGGATGGTCTCGAACTCCTGACCTGGTGATCCGCCTGCCTTGGCCTCCCAAAGTGCTGGGATTACAGGCATTAGCCACCAGGCCCGGCCTCCCATTCTTGTCTCAACAGGTTACGATCTGATTTCTACCCTCACTATGCTATTCAAACTTCACTAAGTTCACCAGTACATTCCCAATTGCTAGATGTTTCCACGTTTTAGTCACTGAAATGCTATGCTGCACTTGATTTCTCTCTACCCCTTGAACTCCTCATTCACTTGGCTTCCTGAGGTCGGCTCTGCCCTCAGCACTCTACCAATTCTGCCTGTGAGACCCATCCGCTCTCCTCCATTCAGGTGACCACCTTTCATAAAGGGAAATCTTTTTTTTTGAGATGGAGCTTCGCTCTCGTCGCACAGGCTGGAGTGAAATGGCACAATCTCGGCTCACTGCAACCTCCGCCTCCCGGGTTCAAGTGATTCTCCTGCTTCAGCCTCCAGAGTAGCTGGGATTACAGGCGCCTGTCACCACGCCCAGCTTTTTTCTTTTTTCTTTTTTTAGGAGAGACAGGGTTTCACCATGTTGGCAAGGCTGGTCTCCAACTCCTGACCTCAGGTGATGCACCCGCCTCAGTCTCCCAAATGCTGGGATTACAGGCGTGAGCCACTGCACTGGGCCCATAAAGGGAACTGTTATCTGGGATCTTAGTACCACCTTATCTAAGGGGGACGGATGTTACCCATATAGATTCTTAGCTACCTGAGGGCAAAACTGTTTTATGCACAGCCTGCCACGTAGACAAACAATAGATATCTGTTGAACAAATTACCCCTCATCAGCTGCGCTTCACAGATGTCTAAGCGTTTCTGTAGGTATGTCCGAATGTTTACAGAAATACTGTAACCATTGTGCAGAGTGTTACAGATGTTCAGAGAAGGAACTATCATTTTTGGCTGGGTAAGAATTTTTGGCAGTGATAGCACTTGAGCTGGAAATAGTGGAAGTAAAGTCCAGGTGCAGGAAAGGGAGGGGAGGAGTAAGAACATTCAACTCTCATGACAGAGACTGGAGAACAGCAACTAGAGGGACTCTGTGGAAACATCAAGTTTGAATAAGGGAATAGAAGATTCAACTAAAAAGATAGCTAGGAGGCTGGGTGCAATGGCTCACGCCTGTAATCCCAGCACTTTGGGAGGCCGAGACTGGCGGATCACCTGAGGTCAGGAGTTGGAGACCAGCTTGGCCAACATGGTGAAACCCCATCTTTACTAAAAAAATACAAAAATTAGCCAGCTGTGGTAGCATATGCCTGTAGTCCCAGCTACTTGGGAGGCTGAGGCAGGAGAATGGCTTGAACCCAGGAGGCAGAGGTTGCAGTGAGCAGAGACGGCGCCACCACACTCCAGCCTGGGCGACAGAGAGAGACTCCATCTCCAAAAAACAAAAAAGATGGGTAGGAAATACACATGAGGAGGGCCTGAAGTCTCAGCTAAGGAGTGCTGGGATTACTCCATAGGCAGGGAGGAGCCTAGACTACACAGGTAGGTGTTCAGTCATCCTATCTGGTGGCAGAGCGGCTGCTGGATTGAAGCATCACACTGGAGGTGAACAGACCGTGGGACACGCCAGTGAGCAAAATGAGAGGCTGACACAGGGCAGCAGCACTAAAATGACAAGAAAACAGTTGTAGTACTTGACAGATTTCATCAAATCTAATAAATCCGTATGTATGTACATATATATAGACACACACGAATTTTAACATTTTATTATCATTACAGAGACAGTGCCTCACTCTGTTGCCCAGGCTGGAGTGCAGTGGCATGATTAGAACTGACTGTAACCTTGAACTCATGGGCTCAAGCGCTCCTCCCGCCTTGGCTCCCAAAACCCTGGGATTAGCAGACATGAGCCACCACACTGGCCAAATTTTAACATCTTTGTTATTGAAATACAAATGTTTTAATTTATTTGCCAGCATTTTTTTTAACAATACATAAAATATTATCATATCTTAAAGTTGATGTTGTCTTAGATTCAATGAAATATGATAACTGGGTGTGAATAAGAAGGAATTCAAAAGCAAAGTTTCAAACCTGGGTGACTGGAAGGGAGTTTCCTTGACCCCCATAGGAGAGTCTAACCCAATCTTCTATTTGAGCAATGATCGCCAGACAACACTGCCCGCGCACCTTCCACAGTTGCACTTATTAATAAGAGGAAGTAGTTATTAATGACAACTTTAATAGGAACATGCGCTGAACCCTCAAGAAACTGTCACAACTGAAAGACGGGAGCAAGCTGACACTGCAAGCACATGATGCTCTGGAATGGGTGGCCTGCTGATTCTGGATCCAGCTGGTATTCAAACACATCAAAGCAGCAGTCATTTGAACAATCGGAACTTCTTCAAATACTGGCCCACTTCTTCCTTGGGGTAGGGCCGGAGAGCAATGCAAGTGGCGATATTCTCTGGTTGCTCAAGCCACAGCATGTGGTCAATGTTCTTCTGTTGCAGGGTCTCGGCCAGCTCCTTTAGGGTGGTCTCATCTGGGGCCTAAAGGAGAAGAACATAGAACACAAACTGAATAGCCCACTTAGGAAGTGTCAAAAGGCCAAAAAGGGTTTCGGGAGTCCTCTTCACTGAAAGTGGAGTAACAGCTTTACCAAGGAGGGAGCTGCAGAGCAACGATGTCATTCCTTGGTGCACTGAGGAGGGGAGAGAGGCCTCCTATTCCTGTTTAGACAATGGAGATTTGTATCTTCCCTCGTGAGATGTCGTGTGCCCAACATCCACATGTGTAATGTGTAATTCTGCTCTACACGTTTTCCAGCTCTCCTATGGCTGGTGCCCATAATTTTAAATGCCTCTGACTTTAACCACTGCCTAGTGGAAGTTTTTTTTTTTCTTTTGAAACAGAGTCTTGCTCTGTCACCCAGGCCAGAGTGTAGTGGCACGATCTCGGCTCACTGCAGCCTCTGCCTCCCAAGTTCAAGTGATTCTCCTGCCTCAGCCTCCCGAGTAGCTGGGATTACAGGCGTACACCACCACACCTGGCTAATTTTTGTATTTTTAGTAGAGATGCGGTTTCACCGTGTTGCCCGGGCTGGTCTGGAACTCCTGACCTCAAGTGATCCACCCGCCTAGGCCTCCCAAAGTGCTGGGATCACAGGCGTGAGCCACCGCGCCCAGCCCCTAGTGGAAGGATTTCTAAAAGCACATCCACTTCCACTTCCCTCCATCCCTCCCACTCTACCTCACTGAAACCTAAAGGGGTTTTCCTTCTGCTGGGATAGCTCCCACTTGTTTATTAAACGGAGAGTACAATATTCTCTAACATCCTTCTGAAATCGTTTCTGGGTCATCCTTACTGCCAATTCACCCATGATGAATCCCATTCCAGGAAGTATTAAAACTATCACTCAGAAAATTATTATTTTCATGTTATTTTGCATAAAGTTTATCTTTTACCTATGAAGGCAGAAGCCACTAAGATAATCAGAGGCTGGTTTTAACAAATTAGAGAATGCTAGTATTGCTACTTTTAACCTGCTAAGTCCTTCCGGCAGAGCTCTGCTGGAGGACTCATCAGCTTCTTCAGCCTCGGGCAGAGGCATAGTACAGTGAGATACAGTGAGTCTCTGGAATCAGACTACCGGACTCCAAACTCTTGCTGACTGCGTGATCGTGGACAAGTTAGGCGACTTCGCTGGCCTCTTCGTCCCTTTATAAAATAGGAATAATGCTTCCTAGTGGGGATCAATGAAATTAGGCTCAGACCTGTGCCTGGCACATACTAAGCACTCAATAAATGTAGTTAATCCTGGTATTGTCTTATATTTTATTGGCCCTTCTGATTACAGCAGCACCTCAATGTAATCAGTAGCGACTCCTAAGTTCCCTTCTTGAGTCATGATTAACAACTAAGAATCATGAGACCCTCTTTTAAACTCAGGGGAGTCACTTAATCCCTGTAGGCTTCAGAGAGTTTCACCCGAGACAAGAGGAGTCTGAACCTGATTTCTTAAGACCTCTTAATAGGAAGAAAATCTAAGTGAAAAGTCAGCGGCTTCTGTTCTGCCTACTCAGATTCTCAAGGCATTTTTCCTACAGGTTACCGCCTGATGTTTCACTATCCAGCAGTAATGTTTCTCTTGAAAGATAACCTGTCTTTGCCAGTCTGCCATGAAGGTATTACTCCACCCCTCCACCTGAGTTCTGGCTTCATTACTTTAAAGCCGTTTTGCCTTATTATAAAATATGTGCTTAAGGTAGAAAATTTCAAAAATACAGATAAGCATTAGGAAATAAACAAAATCTCACCATGCACTACTTAATATTTAGATATCTTTCCTTAGTTTTTCCTTTCAAAGTCTGGATCATTCTGTACATACAGTTCAGTTCGCTTCGCATCATGAGCACTCTTCCAGACCACTAAATATGCTTCAAAAACGTAAGGGCTCCCATGAATATCCTTGTGCAAAGCTCTTTGGGTCCATCTGATTATTTTCTTAGGCTACATCTCTAGCAGCAGGAGAGACAGAGTCAAAGGGTAAGGGTGAGATTTGTTTGGTTATCTGCAAACAGAACTTGACTGCTATTTTAAAAGGTGCACCGATTTACACCCCTGGTGACTGGTCTATCTGAAGCTAGGTTCAAATAAGGCTTTTAGTGTTTATTTTCAAATACTTTGGCGTCCTACCCAGGTAAATACTCAGTTTGACTTCACTTTGCACTGTCCCCACGGCGAGAAGGAGCTCGCTCTGTCCCCTCGGGCTCGGTTTTGCTGGAGGACAGCACTTTGGGGCATGGCTTTAAAAGGTCGGCCAGTGCACAGGCGGAACGGCGGGGACATAGGCGGCACCACTTCACCGCGAGCCCAGAAGGGGGCGGACGACTGCTCTCCACTCTTCACACAGTCAGGCCCTCCCCAAGGACGCACCTCCAGGGAAACAGCTCCAGTCTAAATGTTAACGATCACCCCAACCCCCGCCGCACCCACTCCCCGCAGCTAGGCCTTCGGACCGAAGATCACACCCACTTCCGCCCTCGACGTCTCAGCACCTCCCCCTCCGCCCGAGTGCCTCACCTCAAGGACCACTTTGCGCATGCGCCCCAGCTCTTGGAGGTAAGCGGCGGTGTGCGGGTGGTCGCGGTGAGTGTGCAAGGCCGCGGTGGCCGCGTGACAAGCCTGCGCCACCAGTGCGCCCGCCGGCCAGGAGAACGGAGCTTGTGATAGATCCTTTCGTAACACCAAGTATTGTACCAGGACCTGCGGCTCCGCCCCAGAGGCCGCCATCTTCCTCACCACCCGAAAGGCCGGACCTACTCCCCGGTGCATCCTGGGATCAGGGCGGGGCCCTGAGCGCCGCCATGTTTTTGTACGGCAGGATCGCAAAGCACGCCGGGACCGGTTGGCTTGGTTTTGAAGACGTGGATGGCGGGAATTCTCGCCCCTGGCCTGGGTGAGCTAGAAGGGAGAAGGCAGGGGAAAGACCCAGTGTCTGACGGGACTGTGGCCAGGGTGGCGGGCTGAACGGCCTTCTTAAAACTCCTTCCGTAGCTGTGAAGCCTGCTGGACCAGAGTAGCCGTGGCCTCGGGAGCGCGCCGGGCCGCGGAGTGGGCGCGGGGGTGGGCGTGGACTCTGCTGGCTCGGGCGCTGGGAGAGGGCTGGCGGCTCAGGAAAGGGGATCCTGGCCGTGACGTTTGTGTCATCCGCGGCCCAGGGGTTGTGCCTGAGTGGTGTGTGCCCTGCCGTCTGGGTTTGAATGGGACTAGATGCGATATGACTCTGTTGCCATTTTTCTTTTATCAGCAAGGACATTGAGGTCCCTATCACCGCTTGCCTAGACAACTTCATGGGAAGGCCCTTGGCAATCTGAGATGGAGCAGGCCAACCCGTTACGTCCAGATGGCGAGTCTAAAGGAGGTATTGAGAGGGCCGCCGCCTTCCCCTTCCTGCTGCTGCCCAAAGATGATCCGCAGGCTGAGAGAGCCCTTTCCTCCTGGAACTGACGTGGGACCTGACCTGTTTGGGAGCAGAATGGTGAAAGGAACTAACATTGAAGACAAAGGGACAGGCAGCCAGGATTATTCGAGGAGGAAAAATGGCTTCGTTTCTAGGCTCCCACCTCTTTTGAAACGGATTAAGTTGCATCCATCATGTGCTCAGTGTTTCTATTCTGAACTGCAGTTCTAGCCGGGGAGGTTTCTTTCCTCTCCCCGGGTTTTTTGGGCCATTTACGCGTTACTCCTGAGGGAGGGCCAGTGCAGGGCAGTGACTGTAGTGTCGGTTAGAACTGGGTTTGAGTCTTGGCTCTGCCATGATAAATAAAGGGCCCTTAGGCAAGTCACTTTATTCTCTGCCTCTGTTTCTTCATCTAGAAAATGGAGGTGAAAATGGCACGGTAGTTGTAGTTGTGGAAAAAGTATTTCTTTTGTGGTGGAATAGTATTTAATTCAAACGTTTCAAGTGAAGCATTTAGCACATGTCTAATATATAGGAAATACTCAATGAAAGGCTTTGTAAGTGTCTTAAAAAGTAGAAAGTGTTTAAAGAATTTATTGTTAGAGTTGCTTAGAATTATGAAACTACTACTTAGTCCTTAGTCAATCCTTTGGAAACTGAGATTTGCATCTGAATTTCTGTCCAGAAGGAAGTTGCTTTCTTCTTTAGTGCCCGGTAATATTTGTGGACAGTTCTGGTTTTGTGTTGCTTTATGTCCTGTGCTATTAATACTTTTTAGAACTTTGGCATACTTAAGCCTGATGCCTAAATCCAGAGGGTTCTACATTAGTACTTTGGGAAAGCTTGCCATAAAACCCAATTTTAAAAATAACTCTATAATTTTAAAAAGAATTCTGAGTTTATCAGTGAATTTGGTGATCCTGTTTTTCTCTGGGCCATCATTATCATTGATAACTATGAAGTAGCTATATTCAGCTTAAGATGACTTAAGCTGAGACTGTAGATAATAAAAGTATATGGGGTAAGATTTACTGTTACTTTAAGACTAAAAATAAGTTTGGTGACTTTGTGTAGTGGAAACATGCTACACTCAGGAGTAACCTGTTCTCTAGTCCAGGCCTAATTTTGTTTCTATTAAAATAAGCGATGAGGTGGAAGTTTTGGATTATCAAGAGACTTAGACCCGTCTCCTTATTCTCTACCGAAAACAGTTTTAAACATTTAGCTGTTACCCATACTGGTTTTCTCCCTCTGCTTGGGTGATTTCAGCTTTTGGTTTATTATTTGAATTGTCCCCACTCATTTCGGAAGGAAGGACATGGAATTTTAGTTGCAACCAGTTTATTCAAATAGGCAGGGATTTTGACCTTTTTTGTAACCTTTTTTGGGACAAAGCTGACTGGCTAGGGTGAGATGTCATAACTTCCAAGGTAAAGCAGGCCCAGCAGATACACTCCCTCTTTTCTCTAGTAGCAATGCTAAACAACAACGCTGCCCCCTTGGTGTAGAGGGGATCAGGTTGGTAAAGAAGCTGGGCAGGTTTGAAAGCCTGAGAGGAGAGCTGTGTGGAAATGCCTAGAGAAGCAGCAGCATGATACTGTTTTGAACACCTACTTATCTCAGAAACTTTGGGAACATTGATATCTCCTGTTTTAGTAATGTAGAATTTCCATAAAGGAGAATTTGGTCAGGCATCTCCTGTACCACCCTAAATTAATCTATGTGTGTGTGCTTTTCAGATCACCTCCTGGTTGGACAGTAAATAATTTTTGTAAGCTCCATGAAGACAGGGACATCATTTTGCCACTGTAGTATGAATAACTTCCGGCACGGTCCTTGGTCCATAGTAGATTCTCAATACATAGTTGTTGGATAAATAGAGACTTGTGAATAAAGCAGTTAATCACATGCTAATTGTTAGGACTAATTTATTTAATTTGAATTTTGGTTTTTCACGATTATTATTGTAGTATTGTGGATTTTTCTGTGGACATGAGCCAAGTGAATGTAATCTCCAAGAGTGTCATGCTTGGTTGTCTGTGTTTCAGTAAATATTTCTGGGGTGTTGGCCAGGCGTGGTGGCTCACACCTGTAATCCCAGCACTTTGGGAGGCCAAAGCGGGCGGATCACAAGGTCAGGCGTTCAAGACCAGCCTGGCCAACATAGTGAAACCCCATCTCTACTAAATATAAAAATTAGCCGGGCATGGTGGCACGTGCCTGTAGTCACAGCTAATCGGGAGGCTGAAGCAGGAGAACTGCTTGAACCTGGGAGGTGGAGGTTGCAGTGAGCTGAGATCGCACCACTGCACTCCAGCTTGGGCAACAGAGTAAGACTTCGTCTCAAACAAACAAACATTTCCGGAGTGTTTACTGTGTGTCAGACATTGTGCTAGGGTTAAAGGATCCATGGGTGAACACAAATGCACACGGCCCCTGATTTTGGAGCTTTAAGGTTCAGCGGGAAAGATAAGCAAATCAAATAATCTCACTAATGAATATATAATTAAAAGTATAGTGGCCGGGTGCGGTGGCTCACACCTGTAATCCTAGCACTTTGGGAAGCCGAAGTGGGAGGATCGCTTGAGCTCAGGAGTTTGAGACCAGCCTGGGAAACATAGTGAGACCCCATCTCTTTTATTTAAAAAACAAAAACAAAAAAACTATAGTATTGTCTCAGAAGGATCTTTGAGAGCTTATGAGCTGGCACCTGGCCTTGTTCTGAAGGTGTTGCAAAGGTTTCCCTGAGGAAATGCTGTTTGCACTGAGTGCTAACAAGCTACAGTAGTACAGGTGAAGGTGGGTAAGGGGCAGCTGTGGAAGAGCCTTTGGTGTGCCTGTTGCAGGGCGGGGATCAGGTCAGTAAAGAAGCTGGGCAGGTTTGAGAGCCTGAGAGAAGGCCTGTGTAGAAGTGCCTAGAGAAGGAGCAGCATGATACTGGTGAGGGTAGGAAAGATCCAGAGGCCAGTAGGCCTTGTAGGCAGTGTGAAGTCATCGAAAGGCTTTAGCCAGCTGGATGACATGATCCAGTTTAGATTTTGAAATATGCTTTCAGTGTATGGGCCACCTAGGAAACTTGTAATAGTCCAGAAATGGTGGTAGCTTGAACTACAATGGTGGCATTGCAGATGGGGAAAATGGAAATATTTTAGAGATACTAGGAATGTATATTCAATAGGATTTGGTAATGGATTGGGACTGGGGCAGGAAGAAGGTGTAAGGAAGCAAGTACCTGGTTTACACAGCTGTAAATGGTTCTAGTCACTGAGGGGTTTGGAAGGGGAGATGGTGAATTCAGTCTTGGACATGTTGATTGTCAGGTTCCTGTGAGTCTTCCAAGTAGATACACTGAGAAGGCAGGTGGGTATTCTGCTTTCTCAAGAAGCAGGAGAGAGGTATAAGCTAGAGATACATATTGGCGAGGCATCGACATGTATGGCCATTAAGGCTGTGGGTAGTGATGAGATTTCTTCTGGAGAGAAGAGGTCTTAGGACTGAGCTCCAGAAAATGTCAGCATTTAATGATCAAGGAGGAGAGTAGGAGCCTGCAAAGCAGAAAGAGGGGTCAGACAGGTAAAATATAAGTGTCACAAAAACAAGTAGTTTGTCTCTTGTTCATCACTACATTCAGTGCCTGAAATAGTGCTTGGCACAAAATAGATGCTTAATAAACATCTGTTGAACAAGGCAAACCAAGAGGCTGGTATGCTAAGATTCAAAGGAAAAGAGGGTTTCACGAAGGTGGTGATCAGCAGAAGCATATAGGGCTGGGAGGTGAGATAAGGGAGCTTGAAAAATGTGCTTTGGGTTCAGCAACATTGACATCACTGTTGATCTTGGAGTAGTTTTGTAAAATAATGGGAACAGAAGTGAGTTTCAAGTGGATTGAGATATGAGTCACAGGCAAGGAAATGGAGAAAGTGAGTACAGGTTGAGCACTGAAAATCCAAAATCTGAAATACTCCAAAATCTGAAGCTTTTTGAGTACTGACATGATGCTCAAAGGAAATGCTTATTTTCAGATATGGGATGTTCAGCCAGTAAGTATAATGCAAATATTCCCAATTCCGAAATCTGAAACACCTCTAGTCCCAAAACTTTTGGATAAATGATACTCAACTTGCATGGACAACTCTCTTAAGTAGTTTTCCTGGCAAGGAAAGGGGAGAAAAGGGAGATGGTAGCTGAAGGGGATTTGTGGGCAAGAACAGGCCTGTGAGTGTATGAAATGTGTGTGTGTGAGTGTATGTGTGTGATTGTATGAAATGTGTGTGTATGAGTGTGTGTGTGAGTGTATGAGTGTGTATGAGTATATGAAATGTGTGTGTATGAGTGTGTGTGTGTGTATGTGTGTGTGTGAGTGTATGAAATGTGTGTGTGTGAGTGTGTGTGTGAGTGTATGGGTGTGTATGAGTATATGAAATGTGTATGAGTGTGTGTATGTTTGAAGACAGTTGAGACTTGAGTGTGTGTGGAAGGGAAATGAACACAGCAGAGAAAAGGGTAACCGATCATCTAGAGTTTCTGAGAAAGCAAGAGGGGATAGGCCTCAATGAGTAAAATAGGATAATTTTGCATATAGTGTGTGTCTGTTTCTATTTGATCTCACCCAATTTTTTTTTTTTTTTTTTTTTTTTGAGATGGAGTCTGTCACCCAGGCTGGAGTGCAGTGGCCGGATCTCGGCTCACTGCAAGCTCCGCCTCCTGGGTTCATGCCATTCTCCTGCCTCAGCCTCCCGAGTAGCTGAGACTACAGGTGCCCGCCACCATGCCCAGCTAATTTTTTGTGTTTTTAGTAGAGACAGGGTTTCACCATGTTAGCCAGGGTGGTCTTGATGTCCTGACCTCGTGATTCACCAGCCTCGGCCTCCCAAAGTGCTGGGATTACAGGCGTGAGCCACTACACCCGGCCCGATCTCACATAATTTTTTAAATGTTTTTATTAGCGGTAAACACTCTTAAGAGGTTTCTAGTCTTAATTCAATAGGTGAATAAGTTTTTGGATTCCATTCCAAGGCAAGGAAAGAAGATTAAGATTTTCATATATGTTTATGCATATGAACCCTACAAAACAGATGCTGGGTATACTTAAGAAGCTCGATTAAATAAAGTCTGGGACTTTCTTTTTTGTTTGTTTGTTTTTTTGAGACAGAGTCTATCTCTGTCCCCCAGGCTGGAGTGCATTGGCGTGATCTCAGCTCACTGCAACCTCTGCCTCCCAGATTCAAACAATTCTCCTGCCTTAGCCTCCCTAGTAGCTGGGATTACAGGCATGCGCCACCACGCCCAGCTAATTTTTTGTAATTTTAATAGAGATAGGGTTTCGCCATGTTGGCCAGGCTGGTCTTGAACTCCTGACCTCAGGTGATCCAACTGCCTTGGCCCCCAAGAGTGCTGAGATTACAAGTGTGAGCCACCGCCCTCAACTGTGAGAGGGCTTCTCTCCAGCCGGTGGTAAAGCTAGAGAATCATCCTTTACACACTAGAGATGTGGATCTGTGGTAAACTGCAGACCTAGATAAGACACTGCTGCCTAATCAGCGTGTGATGGTTCATATCCTTTCTCGGGCTCTCTTTGAAGAGGATCCTGTTTTACATCACTCTTCAACCTAGGAGGTTGATGATCTTCGATTTCAATTGTTAGCTCCCCTGCTTTTATAAATTGACAGATATCTAACAATTCAGCTGGCCATAAAGTTCTGGTGAAAAAGTCACCTGTTCTTTCTGAGATACTTCCTGTTGCCACAGTGAGAAATCCTCGGCTTGTAAAATTCTCCTTTTACTCTCCTTAGGTGTTTTAGCTCACTTGGAAAGGCTAGAGAACCAAATGAGCAGATCCCGTAAACAGTCTGAAGAGCCGCAGAGCGTGCAGGCCCAGGAACGTGTTCTTGGAACCAAGATTCAGAAACTAAGGCATCTGCGAGATGATCTGAAGGCTGCGGTGCGGCACCGGCGAGGCAGCGTGAGTAGAAGGGTGGTGTCAGCAGTTCCTTTAGAGTATAATGAGCAAATGTGATTTGGGAATTGGTGAATTGGCAATTTTTAATAATGTGTTTTACTTGTGATCTTACTGGATTGATTGTAGTCCTTGATCCCTCAAATGATCAAACTTGTGGAGTTTGGCCAGGCGCGGTGGCTCATGCCTGTAATCCCACACTTTGAAAGGCCGAGGCAGGCCTATCACCTGTGGTCAGGCGTTTTGAGACCAGCCTGGCCAACATGGCGAAAACCTGTCTCTACTAGAAATACAAAAATTAGCCGGGCGTGGTGGCACGTGCCCGTAATCCCAGCTACTCAGGAGACTGAGGCACGAGCATTGCACCTGGGAGGCGGAGGTTCCAGTGAGCTGAGATCGAGCCACTGCACTCCAGCCTGGGAAACAGAGCGAGACTCCGTCTCAAAAAAAAAAAAAAAAAAAAAAAAAAAATCCTGTAGAGTTACAGTGAATATCACCTAACATTGGCCAGGCACTACTGGTAAGCCAGGCAAGTTCTTCCTGCCAGGTTCTTAACCTGCCCTAATAAACACCTAAGTTTGTTACCTCAATCATAAACATATTAGGTATATACCTAGTAGAATTACTGGGTCATACGATATGCATATTAGGTTTAGTAAATACTGCCAGTTTTTGAAAGTGATTGTACTAGTTTTACATTCCCAGCAATAGTTGTATAAGTTTTCCATTGTTTTGCATTTTTACCAGTACTTGTAGTGGCTTGCCTTGAGTTGTTGATACTTTAGTCATTAGTGACATCTGTCACCCAGACTCAACCTCCTAGGGAGCTTGACCCTTCCCTTTTTTCAGTTTTCTCTCTAGCCTAGGTTCAGTCAGCAAGACCTATCAGATTTTTCTTTTATATAGTCTTTGTCCTTCCTCCATTGCCACAGCTCAAATATTAGCCATATATGGAGTAAATATCAGGTGATTTGGATACCAGGATTATGACAGTAGTCTGCCAGTTGGTGCATCTTCTCGTATTTCTGCTTTTCCAATAAATCCTGCACAGCCAAGAAAATGCTTCATGAAACACCGCACCATTGCTCTGCTCAAAAGCCATCAACAACCCTTAATTGCCCATGGGATATCAGCCTTCCTCCCCGTCTTCCTTTTCCACCTATATCTCTCTTCCTTCCTCCCTTCTTCCTTTCTTTTTTTTTAAAATTGTAATATATATAAAGTACACAAATCTGATGGACTTTGTTACAAAGTTAGCACAACCAGGTAACTACAACAGTGATTCAAGTATAGAGCATTACCAGTACCCCAGAAGCCTCCAGTTTGCCTCTTCTAGTCATATCTCTTAAGGTACCCACTATTCTGATTTCTGTCACCATACATAGGTTTTACCTGATTTTGAACTTTATATAAATGTTAAAAAGCACTAACTCTTACGTCTGGCTTCTTTTGCTGAATGTTATGACTGAGATTCACCTACACTTTGCTTATAGTGGTCATTTTTTTTATTGCTATATAGCAACTCTATTTTATGAGTATACTACAACTTGTTTACCCATTCTACTGTGATGACATTTGGGTTATTGGGGTTATTTCACTTTGGGATCATTATGAATGTTGTCACTATTAACATTTTGTGTGTTTCTGTCCTTTGGTATAAAAATATACACTTATATATTGGGTGTATGCCTAGTAGAATTGTTGGTTAGTAGGATATGCATATTAGGTTTAGAAAATTCTGGCAGTTTTTGAAAGTGAGTGTATCACTTTTACATTCCCAGCAATAGTGTTCAAGATTTCCATTGTTTTGCATTTTTACCAATACTTGCTATTGTCAGTTTTTAAAATTTGCCATTCTGGTGGGAGTGTAATAATATCTCATTTTGGACTGAATTTGCATTTGCTTCACAACCAGTGATGGGGAATCCCTGTATTGAACATTTGAAAATCTTCTGTTGCGAAGTGTGCTTTTTTCAAGGCTTTTGTGAACTTTTTATTAGGTTGTCCATCTATTAAATTGTAGAAATCTTTACATATTTTGAATGAGTTCTTTGTTGGGTATCTGTATTAGCGTCTTCCTTAGACTGTGGCTTGTCTTCATTCTCTAATGGTGTCTTGCGATGAAAATCTTTGTTTTAATGAAGTTTGATTTAGGAATTAAACTTTATTCTTAGTGCCCTTGTTTCTTGTTTAATAAATCTTTGTCTAACTTAAGATCATGCTGATCTTTTCCTGGTATTTTCTATTTTATTTTTTTTTTGGTTTTTGAGACAGAGTCTCACTTTGTTGCCCAGGCTGGAGTGTAAGTGGCACGATCCGGCACCCTCCGCCTCCTGGGTTCAGACGATTCTTCTGCCCCAGCCTCCCGGGTAGGTGGGATTATGGGCATGTGCCTGGTTAATTTTTGTATTTTTAGTAGAGATGGGGTTTCACTATGTTGGCCAGGCTGATCTCAAACTCCTGACCTCAGGTGATCCACCCACCTCAGCCTCCCAAAGTGCTGGGATTACAGGCGTGAGCCACCGCACCCCGCTTTTTTATTTCTAGTTTGCTAAGAGTTTTAATCATGATATTATGCTATTAAATTTTATCAGATATTTTTACTGCATATATTAAGGGAATCATGTTTTCTCCCTTATTAATTTGTTATATATTGGTTGCTATTTAAATGATAAATTGCCCTCACATTCTCATAGTAAACCTAATTTGGTTTGATGTATTATCTTTTTAATATAATTCTAAATCTGACTTGCTGATATTAGTTATTAGAACTTTTGCATCTAAATTCATGAGAGAGATTGCCCTATGATTTTTTTGTAATAACTTTCTCAGGTTTTGGCATCAAGTTTTATGTTGCTCTTAGAGACATTTTCCTTTTTTTTTTTTTTCTATTCTTTGAAAGACTTTATATACTATTGGTGTTATTTTTTCTTACATTTTGTTAAGGAATTCCCCGGTGAAGCTCTTTGGGCCTTTTAATTTCTGATCCGATTTCTTTGATGAGCATAAGCTGTTCAGATTTCCTGTTTCTTCTTGGGTCACTTTTGGTATGTTGCATTTTGCAGTTTGTTCATTTTATGTAAACTCGCATTTAAAGTTTGAAATTTTTTTTTTTTTTTTTTTTTTTTTTGAGACGGAGTCTCGCTATGTCGCCCAGGCTGGAGTGCAGTGGCGCGATCTCGGCTCACTGCAAGCTCCACCTCCCGGGTTCACGCCATTCTCCTGCCTCAGCCTCCTGAGTAGCTGGGACTACAGGCGCCCACCACCGCGCCCGGCTAATTTTTTGTATTTTTAGTAGAGACGGGGTTTCACTGTGGTCTCGATCTCCTGACCTTGTGATCCGCCCGCCTCGGCCTCCCAAAGTGCTGGGATTACAGGCGTGAGCCACCGCGCCCGGCCTTTTTTTTTTTTTGAGACGGAGTCTCGCTATGTCGCCCAGGCTGGAGTGCAGTGGGGTTTTTTTGTTCGTTTGTTTGTTGTTGTTTTTTTTAAATTCAGTGATGAGTATTGTATATGAAAAAATATATGGAGGTCAGGTGCAGTGGCTCACACCTGTAATCTCAGCACTTTGGGAGGCCAAGGTGGGTGGATCACCTGAGGTCAGGAGTTCGAGACCAGCCTGGCCAACATGGTGAAACCCCATCTCTACTAAAAATACAAAAATTAGCCAGGTGTGGTGGTGGGTGTCCATAATCCCAGCTACTCCAGAGGCTGAGGCAGGAGAATCACTTGAACCCGGGAGGCAGAAGTTGCAGTGAGCCAAGATCGAGCCATTGCACTCCAGCCTGGGTAACAAGAGCAAAACTCGGTCTGGAAAAAATAAAGGAAGGGAACGGGAGGTGAGGGGAGGCGATATGGGTTCTGAGTATGTTATCTTCCTCCAGAGGAAATTTTAGTTTTTCTGGCAAGTAGATAGCATATGGGCACATCACCTTTATTCAGTTGAAGTGGTCTGTTTCCGGTTTCCGTTGCTCCTAGGGCATAGCTTTTTTTAGGACCTTCAACTGAAGGTTTGGGAGTGTGTTGGAGACAGGTCTATTAAGGCTCCTCTTCCCTGGCAGGCCCTAAAATCCACATTTTGTTCTAGCAAAATCTCTGCTTGGCTTTTTTCCCCTTTAGCAGCTTATTTTTTTTTGAGACAGAGTCTCGCTCTGTCGCCCAGGCTAGAGTGCAGTGGCACGATCTCGGCTCACTGAAACCTCCACCTCCCGGATTCAAGCAATTCTCCTTCCTGCCTCAGCCTCCTGAGTAGCTGGGGTCACAGGTGCACGCCACCACACCCGGCTAATTTTTGTATTTTTAGCAGAAACAGGGTTTCACCATGTTGGTCAGGCTGGTCTCAAACTCCTAACCTCGTGATCCACCCACCTCAGCCTCCCAAAGTGCTGGGATTACAGGTGGGAGCCACTGTGCCGGGCCGAGCAGCTTCTTTCCATGTGGTTTCTCAGTCCCCAGTCACACCTGTGCAGTTTAGGAATTAGCAAATGCCGGGAGGGCAGATTGCAAGCAGAATGTTGAGTTCCCTTTTCTATGGGATCTTGGCCCATAGAAAGTCGGCTTTGATACCATTAATGTCCGGGGTTTATTCCGTATGGGACTGCTGCGGAGTCTAGCTTACACCTTTCTATGTGGCCCAGTGTGCCTTGCCTGTGAATAAGGAAATGCTCTGAGGCCAGAGGCTGCAGGGAAGCCAGCTGACTTCAGAGCATTTGTCACTCTTCTCCAATCCTGGCTATTTGGATCCTTGTGGAATGCCTTCAAACCATTTGCTCTCTTTGCTTGCCTATTTCTTTTTGGTATTTTATCCACCTTGCGTAGTTGTTCTCAGAGGGTGGGTTGGCCTGGTACCTTCTGCTGGGCTATAACTAGCAGCGTAAGCCTTGGAGCCCTGGCATTTGAAACCCCACACTGTCCAAGCCCAACTTACCCAGCCTTGCCTCTTCACAGCCACCTGTTTTGTCCACCCTGTGCTTAGCCTAGACTTTCCACACAACCTTTTCTTGCTACTCTCTCAGTTCTCCCCACCCATCAAAATTCGAATTGTTCTTCAGACCCATACAGTCTCCACTTCTGATTCCTGGCATTGTGACCCATGAGATTCTTCCTCTGCTGTAAACTCATAGCAATAACTGGCCGGCCACTGTAGCATTGATGTATCATATCATGTGCCCTGCATTTAGCTTTTATCCAGTTGGGTGAGGGTGGGGACGTTGTGGTGCACACCTTTGTACCTAGATTGATTTGCTGCATATCTTGCAGGTGAAAGCATGTATTGCCAATGTAGAACCCAACCGAACAGTGGAGGTCAATGAGCAAGAAGCATTGGAAGAGAAACTGGAAAACGTGAAAGCCGTTCTGCAGGCGTATCATTTTACAGGTTTCGTTTGTTTTTTTAACCTAATTTAGTCTGGGTCTGTCTCTAGTGAGTTTGCTGATGTGTTATCAGTCCTGGACTTATTTCATAATTTATAGTATTTTACACCCTCTGCCCTCATCTCTCTCTCTGTCTCACACACACACACACACACACACACACACACAGACACACAGACACAGCTGACATGCTATTTGTAGGCCTATCTTCACCTACAAGATTGGCTTCTTTGTACAGCAGCTGAGTTGGTGGCTGGCTTATTCCATTCATTTTAACAGTTTGTCATGTGCCAGACCCTGTACTATAACTGCCTTTACTGCTGGCTTGTTTTATGCTGCTAGTGAAATAGTTTGAACTTCTCAAGTCTCTGTTTCACCATAAGTAGGGATTTATTCTCCCGTCTATGCCACAAGATAATTGTGGGAAGAACTGGGGACTATGACAAATTATTTCACACTCAGAAAAAAAGAATAGCTATAAATTAAATTTTTGGCCTTGCACAGTGGCTCATGCCTGTAATCCCATCACTTTGGGAGGCTGAGGCAGGATTACTTAAGTCCAGGAGTTCGAGACCAGCCTGGGCAACATAGCAAGATCTCATTTCTACTAAAAATTAAAAAATGAGCCAGGTGAGGTAGCACGCGCTTGTGGTCCCAGCTATTCGGGAGGCCGAGATGGGAGGATTGCTTAAGCCCAGGAAGTTGAGATTGCAGTGAGCTGAGATTGTGCCACTGCTCTCCGGCCTAAAAAAAAAAAAACCAGAAAAATTTCTCAATAATTTGACATTTAGGATGTTTTTTCATTTTTACCATTCTTCCATGGTTTGAACAACTCAGTCTCAAAGTGAGCCAGAGTCAAGGGGAAGAATGAGCCTATGATACTCATTCAGCAAACATTTGTTTACAAAGTATACATATTCTGGGCACTGTGGAAGCTACTGGAGGCACAGATGAGTAAGTTGTCACCTTGGCCTGCTGTCTGTTGAGGTGTCTTCTCGTTTGCCTCAGGCCTCAGTGGTAAGCTGACCAGCCGAGGAGTTTGTGTCTGCATCAATACTGCTTTTGAGGGGAACCTATTGGATTCCTATTTTGTGGACCTTGTCATACAGAAACCACTCCGGATACATCACCATTCAGTTCCAGTCTTCATTCCTCTGGAAGAAATAGCTGCAAAATACTTACAGACCAACATCCAGCACTTCCTGTTCAGTCTCTGCGAGTACCTGAATGCTTACTCTGGGAGGAAGTACCAGGCAGACCGGCTTCAGGTATCTCTCTGGGATGTTATATGCCTCATTTGTGGGCCCAAGATAAAAGGGGAAAGGGGGGATGTTTTTTGTATTTTCAGTGTTTCCTAACTGCGTTAGCAGTTTGACCATTACCTTTCCGATGCTGCTTCTTTATATAAAAGCACTATCCCACCCTCTTTTCTTTTGAAACTCTGGATGGCTTTGAAGCTTGGGTACTGGTTAAAGGATTATGCACCCCTGAATGGTGGTCTTCAAGCTTTTATCATAAGATTGTACAGAGTGCAGTTGCTATACTTTTGATTCAACAAGGATTTATAGAGTGCCTGCTACGTACCGTACCAAGTGCCTTGCTGAACCTTGGGTATAGATCTCATTAGAAAGAGAAGGATTTCTGCAGTGCCATGGAAGAATGCTGTCCAACTTCCCCTAAACTCTAGCCTACCTTTTTGGGTTGCAGTGGAGCTAAGTTTGGGTGAAAAAAGTAGTTGGGAAATGAATGCAGATGGCTGTAAGTGACTCCTACGAGCTTAGCATTTCCCCCTCTATGTATTTGGAATCACCCTGCAGCTCTCAGTTGTAGGTTTAACTTAAATTGAAATGTGGATGCAGTCTTGAAGCATCTTAGCCATGTAACGTCAGTGAAGTTTTTGCAGCAACAGTCTCTTGTGGAGCTGTACCCCTGGCCATTTAGGCCTGTAGGGCTTTGCGGGCTGCCACTGACTCTTAGTTATCTTACACATCTTTTTCATTAGTCCTTTTTTCAGAACTTTTTCTGTCCCTCATTTATTTCTCTGAAATGTAATTGATGGGCCTCTTTTTGGTTGACATAATTGAAGTGTCAGTAAACACCACCTTTGGAACTGTAGTCATCCTGTACTTCGTTTTGTTCCTCACCCCTCTTAGAGTGACTTTGCAGCCCTCCTGACTGGGCCCTTGCAGAGAAACCCACTGTGTAACTTGCTGTCATTTACTTACAAACTGGACCCAGGCGGTCAGTCCTTCCCGTTCTGTGCTAGATTGCTGTATAAGGATCTCACAGCAACTCTTCCCACTGACGTCACCGTGACATGTCAAGGTAAGAAGGGTGCCTTGGTGCAGCAATTCTCATATCCCAGTTTATTCGAGTGAAGCAGGGAAAACAGGTAGAATCCATGAAGTAGGCCTCTTGAGACACTTTCTCTTTTTATATATAAGCTATGTGTTATTCAGACTGCTAAGACAGAACTTTTTTTTTTTTTTTTTTTTTTGAGATGGAGTCTGGCTCTGTTGCCCAGGCTGGAGTGCAGTGGTGCAGTCTTGGCTTACTGCAAGCTCCGCCTCCTGCCTCAGCCTCCTGAGTAGCTGGGACTACAGGCGCCCACCACCACGCCTGGCTAATTTTTTTGTATATTTTAGTAGAGACGGGTTTTCACCGTGTTAACCAGGATGGTCTTGATATTCTGACCTCGTGATCTGCCTGCCTTGGCCTCCCAGAGTACTGGGATTACAGGCGTGAGCCACCGCACCCGGCCAGAACATTCTTGTTTCTACCAATCTTTTCCTTCCTCTTTGTAAATAGTAAACATGATTGTCCCCATTTTCCCTCCTCCTTTGCCCACCCACCTCTGCCAGTGTTCTTGCAGCCTATGATTGTTTTCATTGGGGGCCCTGCTTCAGGAAAGACACCTAATGATAAGGCTGAGTCATGGGTCAGTTATGGTGAATGGAGCCAGAAGACTCATTTCACTACGAAGACAAATGGACGTGACGTGTCAGCACACACTTACTCCTCCCTATGGAGCAGTCTCTTAAATGGAAATTCTTCCAGACTGGCTGAGAGACTTTTTGGTGAACCTGTTTCAGTTAAATGTGACATGGGCAATAATGAAAAATTGGGTACAATGTTTTTAGGAGGCAGAAATTTTGAAGCTGCCCCAGATTTCACACCATTGGTCTTTGATTTCTCTGGGCAGTCTGATTCAAGTCCCCAGTCTCTAGATTGCATCGGTCCAATAAGGGGCAGCCTCTCTCAGTACGGACCCCCCCCAAAAAAAAAAAAACTGTATGGGTCCAGTGGGTTCAGAATATCAGTGATCCAGGCTCCAATTCCCCCAGCTGCACTGAATGAGATTGGTGGAATCTTTCTTTTTAGGAGGGGAAGCATTATCCACTTCATGGGAGGAGCAACGAGCATCTCATGAAACTCTGTTCTGTACGAAGCCCCTGCATCAAGTGTTTGCCTCATTTGCAAGAAGAGAAAAGTTGGATATGAGTCTGGTCTCCTAATAGATTGTTTTCACTGCACTGGGAACACCTCAGAGGTAAGTAACCAGTACTGAAGACAGTACCAGGCAGGTGGGGCCCACCCTTCCGATGAAAAGAGACACCTACTTTTTCATCTGAATAGAAGAGCAGGTTTGAGTGTAGACACTGGCATTTTTGAACAGTTCCCATGATCTCCTGGTCACTTCTTAAAATGCTCAAGATCATGTTTTTTAAAGGTGTTAATTGATCATACATTTTAGTTGAAAATCATTTGTGGGGCAATAAAAGCCTTTTTTTTTTTTTTTTTTTTTTTTTGAGACGGAGTCTTGCTCTGTCACCCAGGCTGGAGTGCAGTGGCCGGATCTCAACTCACTACAAGCTCCGCCTCCCAGGTTTACGCCATTCTCCTGCCTCAGCCTCCCGAGTAGCTGGGACTACAGGCGCCCGCCACCACGCCCGGCTAGTTTTTTGTATTTTTTTAGTAGAGACGGGGTTTCACCATGTTAGCCAGGATGGTCTCGATCTCCTGACCTCGTGATCCACCCGTCTCAGCCTCCAAAAGTGCTGGGATTACAGGCTTGAGCCACCACACCCGGCCAAAAGCCATTTTTTGAAAAAGGTGTATCACTCAAGAAGTACTTATGAAAAAAATATGGAAAACTATCAAATTATTGAGGGCATTAAGTTGTCACAGTAACTGCTACTAATTTAATGCCAGGAATAGAGACGCCAAAAATCCTAAAATTTTCAAAGGGCTCTCACAGAAATGTAGCACTCCACTCAAACTGCAGTAGCTTGATTGTGTTGAGAAACACTGATATAAATAATGGAAAAACAACCCACATTCACTAATGAAGATAATAAAGAAGACCCAATTTTTTTTTTAAAGGAAAGTATTTCTAGCTTTTATGGAAGCTTTAAGTAATTTTTCTTCATTTTCCTGTTTGAAACTTTTGAAAAGGAAGTTCTTTGATGTTTGGTTAGGTGCAGTGTATTCTAGGCCACTGCTTTATAAACATGGTGTGAGAAAGCAGTAGGATAAAATAATCAGCGTTCAATCTATCTCATATTTTGTTTTCTAAAACAGTTTAGTAGAGCTCTGAATGTACTAAGAAGTCCCTGCTGAAAAAGCACGGTTAGAAATCTGCCCATAAACTCAGGGGGACTCAGGCGCCCCCTGGGTCTTCCCTCTCCTGCAGGCTCTGAGGTTAGTGTCCTGATTTGCTAGCACCCCTGGTTCCTTGGCGTGTGGGTCAGATATGAAGACCTGTGTCTGGCTGACCAGGTTCTCCCGTTTTCATCCCTAGCTCTCCCTTGCCCAGGCACAGATAGGAGTCAGGAGTCATGACTGGCCCAAGGCCACGTTCAGACTTAACCTGCAATGGCCACTTCCTAGACCTCACGGTCATGAAGTAACCTCCATGTGGGAGAGCTCCAGGAACAGTGCAGAGGACTAAAGCCAGCTTGGAGTACGCTTTAGAAGAAAGCAGTTGAAGAATAGTTCCGGGGTACAGTGAGCTATGACAAGACCTTCAAGCTCCTGCCTTCCAGGCCTATGGTGGGGACCAGTGGCAGGAGTCAGCAAAGTACAGCACTCCTCAGATAAGTGATATTACCACAGTTTCCACCATCACTTTCAAGTTGAATAAAGCTTTTAATAAAACAGTCTTGTTCTTTATCAATACCTGTAAATTCTCTTAAAGCAGTAGCAAAGGCGACTGTAGCAAGAGCTCAAAAGGCAAGGCAATGTCGGAGTGTATTTAACAGAAGATTAAAAATATAAATGTAGAAGATCTGTTTATATATTTTTCTTTCAGAAATAAACCCCCCCCCTCCCCTGCCAGGTGAAAGGAAATATTGCACTTTCTGCTCTCATGACTAAGGGGACAGGGGTTCCAGAAGAACCTTTCAAGATGATGAGGAACACCAGGACGAGGGCCATCTCACCTCACTTGGACCACATGGAGACCACCAGGTATCCTGCTTGACCTACCTTCAGAATGGGAGCAAAACGTTTGCCAGCCATGTCCCGCCCCACCAAGCCCCGTCTGAAGCAGAGCTTCCCCACCTGTGTTCCCTCCACAGTCCCAGTCAGCCCACTGGCAAAGGCCACTTCGTCCCTGCTCTGCCACCCTCCTGCTCACAGTGGCCAGGGCCCCTCAGGGGCAAGAATGGCAGGGATTGGAACGAGGGCTCTGGAAGGACTGTTCAGCCCTACGCCTAAGACCCCTGCGCTGGGGACACTACAGGCACATGGAGGAATAGCAGGGCCACCCTCAGAGTTCACACATCCATGAACAAACGAAGGCTGAGGAGATTTCTAAACCTAAAGTCCGCGAGTGTGCACTTCAATCCAGGAAGGCCAGGACTTCCTTCAGTTCCAAAAAATAAATTCTCCCTTCCGGTTTGGACTGTTGCAGGCTCGAGGCTGTTCAGGAGTTGTCTACCACCTGGTGGGGCAGTGTGACAGAGGGGCCGTTGGGGAAGGCAGCTGGCTTGTCCCGCCCCTTCAAGAAGAAGGTCAGCAGCTCCCCCTTCCCCTTCACAAAGATGGGGCCTCGCCTCACAAAGCGGAAGCCGTACTCTCGGAGGATGACTTGGGTTTCTTCTACCACCTGTAGAGGGATGGGGAGCAAGAATGTGGCGTTACTGGGGGAGCCTAGACTGAGGGCGGGTGGGGCTTTGGGTGGTTGGAGCTGAGCACTGATCCGTGGGTCCCAGGCAGTACAGGGCCCTCAGCACCCTTCCCAAACCTCCCAGGGCCAAGCCCTTCCTTCCACCCCCGGTGAGCAGCGGGTGGGCAGGAGAGCCCTGGAGTGAGTGGCTGGGGGCCTCCTCTCGCCCAGAGACTTCTCTGCTAGGACAGCCATTGTCACCTGGGTGGCAGCACTGTTGCCTGGAAACTGCCACTGCCTGCTCTTGTATCCCTTTGCCCCTTTCGTGGAGCTCTTTTGCCAGACCCCACTGAGACAGATCACAAGGTATCGGAAGGTTCATACCCAGAGGCAGGCCATACGCACCCAGAACTTCAGCCCAGATTTTGTGGATGGGTGGGAGCGTTTCCTCCTGCGCTGAGGCTAGCTATTGCAGAGACTCCTTTCCACTCACCCCATGCTTCTGCCTGTGGACTTAACTGTTTGGGGCCAGGGTGGGAGGCGGGCACATGGGAAAGCACTGTTCCGATTCTGTTCCTATGCCGAGTCTGAGCACGCGCCGGCTCTGCTGCTGGACATACCTGGATGTTGCCCATGACCCCCGTGGACTCCATCCTGCTGGCTACATTGACCGTATTGCCCCAGATGTCGTAGTGTGGTTTCCGGGCTCCGATGACCCCAGCCAGAACCCCGCCTTTGTTCATGCCTAGGGTGGAGGCATAACGTTCAGCACAGCCACAGGCCAAACCTTGTCATGAGCCTCAGAAACCAACTCCTCTTTTATAGAATTTGTCACCAGACCTGTACCACAAAGCTCCTAATTATGTAACACATCATTGTCCTCGTTCAACTTGCCTGTATGCTACTGGAGGGTGGCAGTCACGTCTCCTGTTTATCTGTGTGCTTGGCAGTGTCAGCTGCCACCCCCCCATATGCAGATTTACTCAGCATGGTAGTGACCAGTTCTAATACACCTGGTATTTCAAGTCTCCTGTGACCTCGCTCCAGAATGAGACGCCCTCAGTGGAAGAGCAGGTGATCTTAACTCCTTTCAAAGAGCAGGCTGGTCTGGGAAGCCATGCCCTCAGCAGGCACAGAAACCCCTCTGAAAATGGATCACAAATTCACTTCTCGGCCAGGCAGGCCAGGCTTCTGTTGTAAACAGTAGGCACAGTATAGCCTGACCATCACATCAGCTGGGTTTTGGTTTAGTCATCTAGAGGAGTCTGGACTAAAGGTCTTTCAGGTCCCCTCACCCTGTGAGTGCGTGAACCTCCCCACCCGAATGCCTCAGTCCTCCTGAGCCTCCTGTCTCTCCTGGTGGGCCGAGCCCCTGCCACAGGGCAGGCCGGCTGGGGGCGCTCACCTATGCGCAGCATGAAGTTATTGAAGGACTGATTGTTGATGTTGGTGAGCGTATCCTTCATGGCCAGCGCAAAGTCGGCCAGGTCAGCCAGGTGCTGCCAGCGTTCTCTCTCAGACTTGTCCTCCTGTGCCAGGGGACCGTGGAGAAAGTGTCAGGGGCCGCTCACCGCAGCAGCCTGCTCTGCTGTCTTCCCTGGCAGTGTTCTGGGGGTGGATTCCCCACAGCTAGATGTTCAAGGCCTGACTTCCCTTCCTCCCACAAAGGAGTTGGCAGCCGCGCTAGCTCCGACTTGCCACTGTGACAAAGTTCACGTAGCAGGTCTAGGCAAAGTCTGGGCAATGGGGGTAGAGGAGACGGATCCGTGAGTCTGACCGCGAGGTGGGCTCCTTCACCTTGGCTGGGCCGAGTCCTTAGGTTTTGTCAAGTTGTCCTTGTTTGGATCCCTCAACTAGGTGATAAGCACTGGAGGGGGTGACCCGCCTTGGACATGTTTCTGTAACCTCATCCATACAATAGAGAGGGCCATGGGATGGTCTTAGAGGTAAAACAGGATGATGATGTTTTAAGACCAGAGCTTGGGACCAGGGCTCCTACACCCCATTTTCTCTCCTGGTAGCTGAACACAGGTCTAAATTAGCTTAACAAATGAACAGGCTGCCATTGACCAGAGTTCTGAAGGCCACACTTTTTAAGTTTCCCTTGTTAACAATTGCTCTCCAGTTCCTATGAAAGCACAGAGCCTTAGGGGGCCTGGCCACAGAACACAACCATCTTAGGTCTGAGCTGTGAACAGCAGGGGGTGGTGTGTGTGTTCTCTTTCTCCGCTTGCCACACTTTCTCAATAAACCCTACTATTTATATTTACATGCTGCTGGTGGTATGTGTCTGGGACTCCTTTGCACAGCAGTTCTTGTTTCCCGCATGCTAGGTCTGGGCTGCCAATCTCTTGCCTAGGGGCAGAGCCTCGTCTCCTCTCTGGCTATTGGGGTTAGCTACCTTGTTGGAGCTGGCAAAGCCATTAGTGTTGACGTCAGGGGTGACTCCTGAAGCTGCCATATACGTGCTGCCAATGGTTTTGATCTTGGTGATCACCCGGAACTTGGGATTGTCCAGGAGCTGGGGCCAGGATTCAGAAAAGAATTGTCAGCAGTCAAGGCAGATGAATGACCCAACCCAGTGACAGATGTACCTGTTTACAAGGACCCCACTAAACCCAAGAGACACTTTCCTATCAAAGTTGTTACTTAGTCTACCGCTCATCTGCCACGTGACCCTGGGAGAACTTCCTGACATTCTGGGCCTCAATTTCCACAACCTCAACACTGACATAAAATCACCAGTCTCCTAGGCGGGCTGTGCACGTGTGGAAAAGCATTCTCCCTGGTATACAGGTTACCCAATCAATGCTGACTGGCTCTGAATTTGAGGAGAGGGTCCCAGGACAGAGAGGTCTCCAGATGTTGCTTGGCCAGTCCTTACCCTGTGACCCTGTGGATGAGTTCCTGGGCTCCCAACTCCCCTTCCCTTTCCCAGCCCAGTAGTTCCAGGTGGCTGCAGAAGTCTGTGTATTGCGGAAGGGGCTTATCTGGGATGGTGGAGCCAGTTTCTCTGGCCTCTGCAGCCTATCCTAGGATGTGATGTGCAGTGGGCCGGCTTCATCGCCAGAGTGCAGGGTGGGGACTCACCGAGTCAAAATCCGAGATGATTTCATTGAGGAAACGCAGACACTCGATACCGCCATTGTTGATGCTCTCCTCTGTGTAGAAGTCAGCAAAGTTGGGCAGGGAGGCAAACATGACTCCAATCTCATCATACGTCTGGCTGTACAGCTCCTAAAAAGAGGCAGGGCCAAAGTGCTCAAAGCATGTCTGACTGACTGGATGATGTGCTGGAGAAATGCATCTGTCTTCCACACACGACGTGTACTCAGCTTTTTGTATTCACACATCAGTCAGATTATCCCAGCCTCTTTTTTTTTTTTTTTTTTTTAAAGAGTCTGGGTCTTGGCCGGGCGCGGTGGCTCAAGCCTGTAATCCCAGCACTTTGGGAGGCCGAGACGGGCGGATCACAAGGTCAGGAGATCGAGACCATCCTGGCTAACACGGCGAAACCCCGTCTCTACTAAAAACACAAAAAATTAGCCGGGCGAGGTGGCGGCGCCTGTGGTCCCAGCTACTCGGGAGGCTGAGGCAGGAGAATGGCGGGAACCCGGGAAGCGGAGCTTGCAGTGAGCTGAGATCTGGCCACTGCACTCCAGCCTGGGCGACAGAGCGAGACTCCGTCTCAAAAAAAAAAAAAAAAAAGAGTCTGGGTCTTGCTATGTTTCCCAGCCTGGAGTGCAGTGGCAATAAACAAGCACGATTAGGTACAATTGAAGCGCACTGCGGCCTCAAACACCAGGTATCTGGGACCACAGGCACATGCCACCATGCCCGGCTGTAGATTATCCCAACTCTGAATAATTTAAAAATAGCTCATTGCTACTTTTTTTTTTTTTTTCTTGAGAGACAGAGTCTTGTTCTGTCGCCCAGGCTGGAGTAGAGTGGCACAATCTCGATTCACTGCAACCTCCACTTCCAGGTTCAAGTGATTCTCCTGTCTCAGTTTCCCAAGTACCTGGGACGACAGGTGTGCACCACCACATCCAGTTAATTTTTGTATTTTTAGTAGAGACGGGGGTTTCACTATATGTTGCCCAGGCTGGTCTCAAACTCCTGACCTCAGGTGATCCACCCACCTCGGCCTCCCAAAGTGCTGGGATTACAGGCGTGAGCCACTGTGCCTGGCCACTACTTTGAATAAATTTTAAAACAGCGTCTCTAGTTCCTCTAACAGCCCCAGCTGTGAGGAAGAGGGTACTGTGGAGCTGGGAACCACTTTGGCGAAGTTCACAGGCAACAGAAAGGTGGGCTCTAGCGAAAAGTCTTGTCTTCTGACACATGGCCTCAGAGCTGTATGGCCCATGTCACCATGCCTACAGCAGTGCCCTTTACAAGAGGCCGGAGAAACTCCTCTTTTGCTTATATTGTGTTTGCTATTTAGGTTCAGCCCTACCTGGCCCCAGTCCCCTGTCCCTGAGAAGGCCTGGGCCCAGGGGGGTTCCCTGAAACAAAGAACAGATGGAGATGCATGGCCTCATGGTTCCGGGCTGAGGCCACACCCCTCACCTCATCTCTCTTCTTGGACCCCAGGAAATGACGTGCCACGTGCTCAGGCAACATGTTGGTGACCAAGGCCTCGTTCCAGCGTCGCATCTCATAGACACGTTCCTTCTGGTCGTGGACCTCAATCTTCCACAAGAAAAGTGTCCGTGCCAGTTTTTCTACCTACAGACACAGACAAGGCGAGGCATGTGCTCTGAGCTGGCCACTGGATAGAAGGATGAAAAACGGGAACAGCCAGGCATGGTGGTTCACGCCTGTAATCCCAGCACTTTGGGAGGCCAAGGCAGGCGGATCACCTGAGGTCAGGAGTTCAAGACCAGCCTGGTCAATATGGTGAAACCCTGTCCCTACTAAAAATACAAAAATTCACCAGGCATGGTGGCGGGCAACCTGTAATCCCAGCTACTCGGGAGGCTGAGGCAGAAGAATCACTTGAACCCAGGAGGCAGAGGTTGCAGTGAGCCAAGATTGCACCATTAGACTCCAGCCTGGGTGACAGAGTGAGACTCAGTCTCAAAAAAAGAAGAAAAACAGGAACATGAATAGAGGAGCTCCCCTTGGAAAGGCTGGAGGGAAGATGGCTAAATGGCAAGGGAAGTAAGACCCTGCAAGGATTCCCCCTCATCAAAAGGCCACCCAATGGTGCGGTGCAGTTTCCAGCCCCCATAGTTACAGCAGATATCCAGGAGGCCTTCTGGGACCTAATTTCAGCTGCAGGTCTGTCTCGTGGAGGTGGCAGCAGTGGGGATCTCCCAGCTCAGGGGGGAGTCCCCTTTCTAAGCAGGTGCTATTTGGATGAGAAGTGGCTTGGGAAAGCTGTACTTCCCTGGAAAGTCACTAGGGGGCACTTGAGCTAACACTGAGCCGGCAGTACAGAGGTTCTTTCTCCTCCCTCTTTCCTCCCTTTTCCTCTGTTGTGGGGTTGGTGGAGGGGGGCGGTCACTTGTCACCCAGGCTGGAGTGCAGTGGTGTGATCTCAGCTTACTGCAGCCTCAACCTCCCAGATTCAAGCAATCCTCCTGCCTCAACCCCCCAAGTAGCTGGGATTACAGGCACGGGCCACCATGCCTGGCTAATTTTTGTATTTTTTAGTAGAGACAGGGTTTCACCATGTTGCCCAGGCTGGTCTCAGACTCCTGGAATCAACTGATCCTCCACCTCAGCCTCCCAAAATAAGCCACTGCACCCGGCCTTCTCTTTTCCTTTTAACCCAACAGAAAGTCCATCAGCTCCCTTCCCTTTCTCTTCCGGCTCCGTGGTCAGTTGTGCTAATGTCCCTCAGCGCCATGGGGAGTGCAGGGGCCATGAGCCCCTGGCCTAGGGGATAGAGATTTGATTCAAGATGTTTGTGCCTTCGCTCTGTCCCCTCCCGCCCTCACTCCCATGCTTCCTTCACCATCCTGGAGGGGGTCGGATGGAAGAGGTGAGGCACTGTCTTCCTGTGTGACTGAGGAAGAAGCCTGAATATAGAAAAGGCGGTGGCCTGACCAGGCTCACGTGTGGGGCTGGGTAAAGGGAAGCCTCAGTCCTTAGGAGCTTGGGCTCTTAGGTCCCAGGGCTGCTTCTCAGGAGGCCCTGTGGGTTGTGGGCACAGAGCGGGGATCGTGCAGGCGGCACTCACGTGGCGGGAGAAGTAGTAGAAGCTCAGCATCATGAGGAACACCATCACCGTCATGGAGTACTTGGAAGGCACCAGGGGCAGCCTGCCGGGCAGAGCGCGTGCAACTGAAAGGGCCTCCCGGAGGGGGCCTGATTCCCTCCGACTAGACGGTGCTGCTTCCTGCCACCCCAGCCCCAGAGCTCACCCCAGCTCCTTAGGCCCTTTCACATCAAGTCGGGCTCCCCCTGGGCAGTAAAGCTTTCTTAACTCACTGGCCTCCTCTCCAACAGCCGGGCAGCCCCTGGCCCCTCCTGGCTACACCTGGTATTACATCAGGGCTGCTCCCCAGGTGTTTAAGAAATACTGCATTGCCTGACTGATCACAGAGGTAGCTACGACCATGCAGGAGTTTGCAGAAGAGACATCAGTGATGGGATTTCATGGCCACGGGACTGGGGTACAATCTCACCATGGCTTTTTATGTCATTCGTCCATATTTTTATGTGGAGCTGTGGTTAGTTTCCATTACTGTATGGTATTTCGCTACATGAATATACCAGTTATGTATCCATTTCCTGTTGATGTCATTTGGGTTGTTTTCATTTGTTTTGAGGGAGGGGGTATGTCTATTACGAACAGTGCCACCTTGGATATTCTCATACATATATCCTGGGACATGAGTATGTGCATGAATTTCTCTAAGATACATATATATATACACATATACACACGTCTGCGTGGGCGTGTATGTAGGAGTGGAATTGCTGGAACACAGGTTTATTTTCAGCCTTACTAAATAGATCAAAATATTTTCTTTTTTTTTTTTTTTTTTTTGAGACTGAGTCTGGCTCTGTCGCCCAGGCTGGAGTGCAGTGGCCGGATCTCAGCTCACTGCAAGCTCCGCCTCCCGGGTTTACGCCATTCTCCTGCCTCAGCCTCCCGAGTAGCTGGGACTACCGGCGTCCGCCACCTCGCCCGGCTAGTTTTTTGTATTTTTTAGTAGAGACAGGGTTTCACCGTGTTAACCAGGATGGTCTCGATCTCCTGACCTCGTGATCCATCCGTCTCAGCCTCCCAAAGTGCTGGGATTACAGGCTTGAGCCACCGCGCCCGGCCAGATCAAAATATTTTCTAACGTGCCTGTACTAACTCATACTCCCATCCGGAGTGTAAGAGTTACCGCTGTACTTGATATTGTCAGACTTATCTGGACCAGTACGTGTGTGATGGTATTTCATTAGGGTGTGACTGGCATTTCCTTGATTACTTGAGTGCCATTTATTAGTGGCCATTTAGAGTTCTTCTTTTGTGAAGGGCTATGCAGGTCTTACCCCTCTTCTATTAGGTCATCTTTTTATTTCTAAACTTTCTTGAAGGTCTCATTCAAGTCACTGAGTCATAAAATTTTAAAACCTTGGCACTGGCAGCGACCTTAGAGAACTTCTGCTTCAGTATCCTCCTCAAGAGATGAAACTGCCACTCATGGAAACTGACCTGCCTGTGACCCACAGAGAATTACTGCCTGCTGCAGGCTCAGAAGCCAGGTCTAAATCCAAAGCGTGTTCCTCCCTCCTCATTTTCCTGCTGCTTGTCTGTCCTGTCAGCCAGTTACATGCAGCTGCCATCCACCTGGCAGTTCCTTCCCTCCTCACTGCACTGCTGCTGCCCTCCAAGCCTCACTGCCCTTCACGCAGAGGCCTGGATGTCCAGGTCCCTATCAGAATCATCCTGCCTCTGCTGCCGCCCTCCTGGAGGAACCCATGCCAGCTCCTCTAACCTGCATGTGCTAGGTCACGTGCCTCCTGGAGGGTGAGATCACAGGGCTTGGGCCTGTTGTATTCCTGTCTCTAGAAGAGGGACTGTGAGTGCAGGCCAGGAAGGGAAGCCGTGGCCCTTACCCGTCAGTGCCGTTGAGCCCAGGGGTGAATCCCTGCATCTTCTCTAAGGTCACCATAGGTAAGCTGCTGGACAGATAACAGCACAGTCAGGCCGCATCTGGGAACAAGAGCCTGATGCCCAGCCAGACACCAGGGTATCCCAAGTCCTCCACTCGGGGACAATGGGAAGAATCTATTCCCAGGTCCTAGCCAACCAGTGATGCGTCTGTGAGCGGCCAGGAACTCTGGCTCTTGAACAAGCCTCTGAGGACCCCTAGTGGCAGAAAGCCACCTCAGCACAGGCCCATGAGCTCAACTGAGGACTTTGCGGGTGGGAGGAAGGAGACAATACAGATCCCCAGTCGCGCTTCATCTTACTCATGCTCCCGAAAACGCCGGTGGTCGTATTCATCGAAGACGGGGCCCCAGGCGTAGAGGTTGATGGCGGCCACGGCGCCCGCGACGAGCAGCATAAGCGTGAGCTTCACCATGTGGCTGACCTGCACCAGCATGATGGTGGCGATGAGAGACAGCACGGCCACGTAGTTGTAATACTTGGGGTTCTCCAGGCAGCCGCCCTTCGTCTCCATCCCTGCTGTCGCGTTGCTGGGTCCTGTGTAGTACTGGAGACAGCTGAGCTGGAGGCCAGGATGGCAGGAGGAGACACACGTTCAAGAGAACAGCATGTGCTGGTCACAGAGAGCTGTGCATGGCAGTGTGCGCTCAGCTGCCACCTCCCAGGGCTCCCCCAGAAACACCGGGAAAGATGGGGAAATTTACCAGGGACGAATCATACGAAAGTTAGTAACTGCAGCTAAGAGCCTTGCTGTTGCCTCATTTGACATTCACAAAAACTCTGGAGTATTTTTAGTACTGTGCCTGTTGTACAGAAAACTCAGGCCAGATTTGCCCAAACACAATTAGCAAGCAGAAAAGCCAGAAGTAGGAGCCAAGTCTTTAGGCTTCAAATCCAACATGTTCTTCCCCACATCACACTGTTGCTTCAGGAGGCACCACGGGGCCATGAGCTCCACTCACAGCCTCCCCGTGATGACAGCTAGTCTCTGCCCAAACCCTTCCACTGGGGGGACACTCTGCCTTCTGGAGTCTTCACTGGTTCTGCTACTGGGTGATGCGGCCGGGAGAAAGTATATCCACAATCAGAATCAACCCAACGTTTTTGTAACTTTCACCCACGGGGGCTTGTCTTGCTTGCGCGATTCCTGGCATATCTATATTCTAGCATGAGCAGTTGTTGCACCTCCCTAAGTTTTTACTCCTCCATGAGTGACAGCATCTCCAGGTGTCCTGTACAGTGTCCAGGACCCTGTGCAGTGGTGACCCCCACACCTGGGTGCCAGGTTCCAGGCGTATTGTGACATGCAGGGGGCCTGGGGCTTCCCTTCCCCGGGTAGTGGGCACCAGCAACCCCTGGCCAAGGTAGGCTCTGGAGCCCCTAACTCCTCATTCCAATTGGACTTTTTTTTTTTTTTTTGAGACGGAGTCTCGCTCTGTCGCCCAGGCCAGAGTGCAGTGGTGCGTTCTTGGCTCACTGCAATCTCCACCTCCCAGGTTCAAGCGATTCTCCTGCCTCAGCTGCCCAAGTAACTGGAATTACGGGTGCGTGCCACTGTGCCTGGCTAATTCTTGTATTTTTAGTAGAGATGGGGTTTCACCATGTTGGCCAGGCTGGTCTCGAACTCCTGACCTCAAGTGATCCGCCCACCTCAGCCTCCGAAAGTGCTGGAATTACAAGCATGAGCCACCGCGCCCAGCCCCCATTGGACTTCTGATTAGCTGCAGCCCTGGAGCTTTTTCACTTATACCACTGCCAGAATAAGTCTCCATGCTGGTTGTATTCCTGTGCTCCAATTGTTAAAATGCAACAATAACATTAAATTAGAAAAAAAGGAAGAGAGTGTATATGGTACTTCGACAATTAGAGGAGGCCGTGACAACTGACAAGAGAACATCGATGACAGCTCCAGGCATGTAGTGCTCAATATGTGCCCAGTGGTTCTAAACCAATAGATCTGGGCTCCCAACTCCTGTCCCTTCTCCCCAAGAAAGCATTTGGCTGCCCCCTCAGGGAGGAAGAACACACAGGACCAGGACTTAGAACTGCCTCCATTCTGGATTCTGTCACTTCCTGGCTGTGTGACCTAGAGCAAGGGAATTATTATTATTTATTTACTTTTTTGAGACAGAGTCTCACTCTTTGCCCAGGTTGGAATGTAGTGGCTCAATCTCAGCTCACTGCAACCTCTGCCTCCGGGGTTCAAGCTATTCTCCTGCCTCAGCCTCCCGAGTAGCTGGGATTACAGGTGCGCACCACCATGCCTGGCTAATTTTTGTATTTTTAGTAGAGATGGGGTTTCACCATGTTGGCCAGGCTGGTCTCAAACTCCTGACCTCATGATATACTTGCCTCAGCCTCCCAAAGTGCTGGGATTACAGGTGTGAGTCACCGTGCCCAGCTGATTACTCTTTTTGAGCGTTTGTTTCTCCATATGAAACTGCAGATACTAGTACAACCACTCAGGACTTTCTCACAGATTAAATGAATCAACATACATAAGGCACCTAGCACACACAGGCCTGGGCACATGGAACTGGGCTCTTGGACTCTGGGAGAGGAGTTTCAAGGAAACAAGTCCATCCCAGAGGATCCCTGGATGACAGGGACAAGACTCCTTCCACTAGGCAGGGATGATATGTTTGGGAACCTAGGAGCCACTCCAAAGCTACATGACGGTGGAGGGACGGATTGAGAAACTGCTCGTGTGACCCAAACAGAAGCCCTTCTCCACTGAGAATAGGGGCGTCCCTTCAACAAGGACAGCAGGAGCTCACCATGTCCACGACATTTGCCATCACCAGGATGAAGATGGCGAGCATGGCCCAGGTGTTCCTGGCCCAGCGGGTCCGGTCAATCCAAGTCGAGAAGGCCACAAGCTTCTTAGGAAAGGCCTAGAAGGAATGGAATTTCAAGGGCCATGAGCCTTTGCCAGCCCTTTCTCCTGCAGACGTGACTGCCAGCAACTCAGGCTGCTCCCATATTCCAGTTCCAGGAGCCTCAAAAGGGGCTCTGCCTGGGAGTCGCCCGACAGCTGACAAAGGGGTAGAGCTGAGAAGAGGGCGTGGGAGTTCTGGCGCTGCGTCGGACCTCCTCCAGGTGCCTGTGCAACAGCACAGCTTCCAGCTCGCAGCCCTCTCCACAGCACATGCGGTGACGAGGCCAGGGCAGAGAACAGTTTTCAGGGCTGCTTGTCTCTGATCAGCTACTCCTGCCTGTCCTGGCTCCAAGTGACCTGGCGAGCCACCTGTGAGATTCATGTTCCTAAACACTGCTTTACCTTTGTCATTCTGATAAAAAAAAAACCTCTGCTTGGTACCCCAGTGCCATACAGGAGAAAGTTTTAATCCTTTTAGTCTGGCTTCTAAGGGCCTTCACAGTCAGGGCCAACTCACCTTCCAGCTGGCCCTCCAACTACTTCTCTACCCAGGTTCCTGTGTACCCAGACTCTGCCGTACTCATGTGTGCCACAGCGCCACGGCCTGCCACAGCCCAGCCACGGCCCAACCAAGGCCCACCATCGGCCAGCCACGGCCTGCCACAGTCCACTATGGCCCAGCACCGGCCTGCCACGGCCTGGTGGCCCAGCCAGAGGGAGTGCTCTGCTGATGGTGAATGAATGGATGGGCAAGTGCCTGGACCGTCCTAACAGAAGAGTGTCTGTCTGTCAGGATTTGACAGAAAGAATAGCTCCATCACCACCCAGTTTTACAGGGAGTGCCACTCACTTCCAGACGCTTCCAAGCTCAGCAGAAAAGTGCCTCTTACCCGGGGAAAGATGGCAGCCAGGGAGCAGATGGTCAGGATGAGGAGCAGAAGCTCCCCCACCACGAAGGTCACATAGTTTGTCATTAGCCTGTGACAGAGAGAAGACAATTGGGAGGGGCCAGAGGGGACAGTGAGATGGGGTGAGGGGCTAGGAGGCAGGGGACGGGGGACAAGGGACAGGGGGCAGGGGCAGGGGGCAGGGGATGGGAAGGCCTCTCGGCACAGCACGAGCCCATGCCTGTGCCTGTACAGCTCCACGCGGTGCCAGGGAATTGCTGCTGCCTGCCATGCAGAACGGGACAAAGGCCCTGATGAGAGGGGCCGCCAGCTGAGTGCCGGCCCGGGAGCGGCCACTCTCCAGCTGCAGCTGCTGCCTGGGACATTTCCCAGAGAGGGAACGACTCACAGGTGGCCTGGGCACAGCCCAGGATAAACTTGGGCAGGGATCTTAGGAATGCGCCCCGGCCATGTCGCTGTGCTAAAGGGACAGAGCACGGAGCAGCATTGCTCCCTCGCTGCCGGGGGCTGCTAAGAGTCCGCCTATGGCAGCCACCCCCAGCTTCACCGTGGACACACTCTTAACACATCCACCTTAACCCGATGACTCCGGGAAACCTGCCTTCCATACCCTCTGCTCACACCCATTCCCATTTAACCCCTCCCTGGAAGGTGCCCTTGCCAAGAGCCCCAGAAGCCTCCTGGTAGCTAAATCCACGTCCCATTTTCAGTCACCTCTCGCCCCTCCTTGAGACACTTTTCTCACTTGGTTTCTTGAGTCCCTGCTGGTACGTTTCCGTCCCTGCATCTGGACACGCTGCCTTGAGCTCAGCGAGTCTCGTGTTACCGCACAGCCTGCATGCTGGCGACGCCAGGTTCACGTCTCCAACCCCACCCGCCCTCTCAACTCCAGATCATGGACTCTGGCCTCCTTGGCTTGTGGCCATTAAAAACTTCACGCATCCCAAACCGAACTCCTGATCTTTGCGTCTGCACTTTCGTCTTGCCACCTCGTCCCCATCTTGGCACCTCCGTCCTGCCAGTTGCTCAGATCAGAAGCCCAGGAGACGTCCTTAACTCCACACTCATGCCCCACAACCAATCTGCCAGCAAATTCTGTCAGTTCTGTCTCCAAAATACATTGAGCATCCATTCGTCAATCCAGAAAATTCAGAATCCAACCACTGATCCTCCTCTCTCCTCGGCCTGGCCTGGTTGCCACAGTAGCTTGTCTGGGTCACTATCTGGTCTCCTCTGGTCTCACTGCTCCCGCTGTGCTCACTAAGTGCTGTTCTCAGCAGAAGTGAGCCTCTCCGGGCATATGTCACAACAAGGGACTCCTTTGCTCCCTTGTTCCAGCAGCCTCCTGTGTTAAGAGTGGAATCTGGCGCCCTGCGGTGGCGTCTGAGGCCCCACGTCTCTGAGCTGGACTCCTGCTACTCCTTCCAGTGGCCCCTGTTCCCGCTGCAATGCCTCCTCACCGTGCCTCCAGGGGCCAGGCCACTCCAGCCTCAGCACCTCTATCCGAAGCAGGTGTCCCCCAGATAGCAGAAGCCTCACCCCTCACCTGCTTCCGGGCATTACTGAAATATTACTCTGCCAGCAAGGCCTGCTCTGATCATCCCACATCAAAATGCAAACAAAGCAAAGCCCCCGAGCAGCATACCCACTTCCTTCCTTGCCCGCCCTGGATCTGCAGTACTTACTCCTGCATGGATGTGTATTTTACTTGTTTAATTGCTTATGCCTATAGCTTCCCCTGCCAGAACCCAGGTCTCATGAGAGCAGGGGTTTCTGTATGCCGCATCACTGCCATGGCCCCAGCCAGCCCCTGATCGCCAGACACGAAGCAGACAACCAATCAATACTCATGGAATCAGTGAATTTGAGCCTCACCACAGTCCTGAGTGTCAGCTGGGGCAGGGGTTGTTCTCCTCATTTCACAGATGAGGAAACAGATGGTGCCGGAGCCTGCAGTGGCCTGCACACGGTCACACACCCACAATCTTAGATGAGGTGACCGAGCCCAAGGCTCCCAGCAGGATTACAGTTTGTCAGGAGTAATCCTCTGTGACGGGGAATCCCCGATTGGCCGAGGGGAGAAAGGGAGAACGAGAGTGGTCATCACCCTCAGACAGGGCTTCGCCGGCTGGGGACTCCAGGAGGCCCACCTTGCCCTGGAGGGCCTGCTGCTGTGTTAGAGAGGGGTCAGTCTGTGCCCAGAGCCTAAAATCTATATCAAGATGAGCCAAGAAAGGGGCCAGGTCAGCCTTGGTGACTGAGGCTGATGCAGTGTCCCCATCTTTGTCCCAAGAATCACTGTGGGCCCATCCAGCCAAGGTCTCCAGCCTTCTGGAGGCCTCTGTTCCTCAGCTCTCTCGATCCTGGCCAGATCCCCATTCTGACGCTAGGACTGCTCCAAAACCTGGGGCGACATAAAGAAAGGAAGCCCAGGGTGCCATCTAGCACTCTTGGAGCCCGTGGGGCCGTCGCAGTGTGGGTCAGGGAGCAGAGACAAGGCTTGCTCCCCAATGTGAGGCTCCCGCTGAGACGCCTGCCTCCTGGCACCGCCGCAGCCGAGGAAACTTGTGGCCCTGCCCTCCCTCACCAGGGGTCGATGAGTATCTCGACCAGAGCCGTGCAGAGCAGGACGACGCAGGAGCAGCTGAAGGCAGCCCCACTCTGCTTCTCCTTCTCCACCGAGTAGCGCGTTTCCATCTCGGGGTCCATGAACCGCATGGACAGGAAGAAGGTGTTTCTCTTCTTTACTCTGCAGTGGGAACAAGCCCCATGAATCCCAAATGCCACACCTGCCTCAGCCTAGCAGGGGGGCCGTATTTGGGATGCCCGGTTTCCTGAATCCCTTGTCAGGGCCCGGGAGGAGCGGTGGGGCCTGGACGCCTCCGGGTGGCTCTTACACTTGGGCAGACTCTCGCTCCAGCAGGGCCTCGTTGAGCAGCTGGTTGAGCTCGTGCTCATCTTCGGAGGCATCCACCACTCGGTCAGCCAGGTCCTGCAGGCGCAGCCTCCGGCGCGGGTTGGGGAATGAGGGGTTGTCGGCCTGTGAGCCAGGGAGGCAGCGTGAGTGGGGCAGGTGGGGCAGATGGGACAGAGTGGCGGGGAGGAGCTGAGAAAGACGGAGGTGGAGGAGGAAAGGAACAAAAGAAGGCATACTCGGAGGACCAATCCCTCCAGCTCCACAATCCCTTTCCGGGAAGTCCTCCCCATGCTCCCATGTGGCTCCATGTGGCCTGGGTCTACACCCAACGCTCCAGGCCTTCCTGGCTCCCTGGGCCCCACCAGAGCTCTGCAGGGAGGGTGTCGAATGACAGCATTGTAGGGAGCTCCTGGCTCCCGAGTAGGAGACTTGTAATCGAGACAGCTGCGGGTTGGGACAGTCCTGGCACTTCCTGCTGTGTAGATGTGGGGACCATATACATTGGCACCCTGGGGACATGAATGGCTCCCAGCTCTAGGGCTTCAGGGAACTATTAAAGGAACTCCCATCTGGCTCATTTGCAAAGGAAGATCTGAGGGGGAAGCGATGGGAGAGAAAAGAATGTTATCACTAGAGGGCTGACAAGGGGCGGGTAGGTGGAGCTGGGGCACCCATTACCATTTTATTCCCAGTTCCAAGGAAGAAGTATCAACTCCAAAAACAGGAATCCTGGCTGTGATGACACAGCCATCAGTCTAAACAATCACTGAGACTGGCACGCTCAATAGCTGAGAGCTGTCTGAATGGGTTCAACAGTGCATCTGGGAGCCACAGTCAAGACTCCCTGGGGCCGGGCGTGGTGACTCACGCCTATCATCCCAGCACTCCGGGAGGCTGAGGTGGGTGGATCACTTGAGGTCAGGAGTTTGAGACCAGACTGGCCAACACAGTAAAACCCTGTCTTTACTAAAAATACAAAAATCAGCCAGGCATGGTGGTGCACACCTGTAATCCCAGCTACTTGGGAGGCTGAAGCAGGAGAATCACTTGAACCCAGGAGGCGGAGGTTGCAGTGAGCCAAGATCGCGCCACTACACTCCAGCCTGGGTGACAGAGCATGACTCCATCTAAAAAAAAAAAAAAAACACTCCCTGGTCTTAAGCATCGGCACAGGTGTGCCACTGGTTGACAGTTTGACCCCAGATAATGTTTCCCCAGCCACATCTTCCTCTTCTGTAAAATCACATGGATGGTCTGTGGCAGCAGCAGGAAACTGTTCCTGAAGCAGATCTGGGAGCAGCGTGGGCCTGGCTAAGGCTCAGGGCCCGAAAAATCACAGGCTGCTAAAGCTGTATCTGTGTCCTCCTTGCTAGTGAGTGCCTTGAGTCTGTACCTCCACTTTCTCTCAAGAAAACTGCAATAAGGAAAAGTTGCTGAATGTTGGGGGACTTGAGAAAACCCTAATTTACCCTAAGCCCCGTCTACCATCTTGTTCTACAGCATCTGCTCTAATGGCACCAGGGCCAGCTCTCCTGTCCCCCTCACACGGTGAGCCTGGCAGCCCCGGCAGGGCAGACACCCCATCTCTGCAGCACTGACCTCCATCAGGAAACATACTCCAGACGCCCTGCAGTCAGGGACCAGTTCTGGGTGCTCCCCAAGAGGCACCCCGCACTCTGGGACAGCATGCTAATTTTCCTCGCCTTTGGGGCTGCGGAAATATCCCATCTTGCATGGAACTTGTTGGGTTTGAACCTAGCCAGAGAGGTGAGCCCAGGTCTGAAATCTCACTTCCAAAATTGTCTCAGACCCTATAGAATTTTCCATGGAGGTCCTCACTGATCTCAAATCTACAGGATTCCAGGTCACCCCAACATGTAACTGATGAGGAGACAGTAGGGTTTTGTGGGGCTGGAGGGGTGACCTGCCCATGGTTACAATGCTAAGCAGGAGGAGGTCCTGGGTGGTGGCCAGGTCTCCCCAGCATAGAACTCCTGCTGCAGGAATGTATTGCTTCCTGGTGTCTGCCCGCATCTGGCCCCTCAGTGACCCCCTGCCCTGAGCCCTGCACATACCTGGGCATCCTGCTCCTCGGGTTTCTCTGATGTGGACCCGCTGCTGTGGGCACTCCCGTTGGGCTCCTTGGTCTCAATGAGGGCAGGGGAGCTGGACTTTGAGGAAGCTGGTGCTCCATTGGGCAGAGCCTAGAGGAAAGGAGAGCTCGGCCATGATCCGGGCGTGGGATAAGTGGCACAGACAGGGCTGGAAGTGACAAGCGTGTGGGAGGCAGTGGTGGGATTAGAGCAATCGGAGGCCATGGAACTTGCTTGTGGATTGCAAAGTGAGGCGTCAAGGATGACTTCAAACTTTTTGGTCTGAGCATTTTTTTTTTTTTTTTTTTTTTTTGAGACGGAGTCTTGCTCTGTCACCCAGGCTGGAGTGCAGTGGCGCGATCTCGGCTCACTGCAAGCTCCGCCTCCTGGGTTTACGCCATTCTCCTGCCTCAGCCCTCCCAAGTAGCTGGGACTACAGGCGCCCACCACCTCGCCCAGCTAGTTTTTTGTATTTTTAGTAGAGATGGGGTTTCACCATGTTAGCCAGGATGGTCTCGATCTCCTGACCTCGTGATCCGCCTGCCTCGGCCTCCCAAAGTGCTGGGATTACAGGCTTGAGCCACCGCGCCCGGCCCGATCTGAGCAATTATTAATAAAAGGATGGAACTGCCATTAACTGAGATGGGAAGACCGAGAGAGAGCAGGTTTTGGAGTGGGAAGGCGGGCAGGAGCTTTGGACAGGTGGCATTTAAGATGCCTATTATATGTACAAATGGAGGCATACAAGTGGCTGTATGTTGAGTGCAGGAAAGCCGCTGGGGCTGGAGATACAAATTTGGGAGTTGTCAGAGAAGGCCTTTAAAATGACACTGGATGAGACCGACATCGAGGCTAGAATGAACAGGGAGTCTATCAGCCGTCACTCCTGCAGCCTCCCCACAGTGGGCTTTGCTTTAGCCACAATTAGGCAAAGCCTCAGCCACGGAGCAGTCTCAGATGACACGATTTCCCTGACAGCCACCACGCTCCTTAATTCCAAGTCTTGTTAGATAGACTCCCATACTGGAGGAAAGGGTTTTGACATGAGAGATTACAAAAAATAAAACCACCTCCAGATTCAGTAGGGGATGGTAAAGGGATCAATTTCTGCAACAGCTGCTGTTGGTTTCTAATCAGACTGACAGGAGGTGTTTGGGGGTTGGTGGACAGGCCTGGGGAAGCTGCTGACTGCTTCAGGTCTGTAGATATTCGGGGGGCCCCACACGAAGACCAGACCAGAGGGCAGGCCCATAGGATGCTCTGCTGCGAGCTTGTTCAACCGCAGTATTTGATGTTTGGCCCAAGACAATTCTTCTTCCAATGTGGCCCAGAGAAGCCAAAAGATGGGACACCCCTGCTCTATAACTTCTATCTCATTCCTTCCTCATTTCCCACTCAGGAAACCTTCCTGGCCTTGGTCCTCCTTCCCCATGACCAGTCACCCCACTCCCAGCCTCGTCTGTGAGTCTCTCCCTGAGCATCCGTGTCACTCCGGTGGCTTCACTCACTTCCTCCGTGCAGGAGACTCTGAGCTCCAGCCCAGCTGCTCTCCTGGGCGCCACCAACACACCTGCAGTGCCTCCCTTTTGGATGTGGTCTTGGGATATGCTACAGTCACCTCCATTGCAACTTGCCATGAATTACACTCACCGTCTCCCCCCAGAAACCAGCTATCCCTCAGGAAGGGTGCCAGCCTGCCACTCACCTCTCATAGCCAGCCACCACTGGGTCCTGTAACTCTTCTGCCATCTTTCCTTAATCTCCTCCTCTCCAACCCCCTCATCTGGGGGTGGGGTGGGGAACTCACCGAGCCATTGAGGCCATTCTGGGTGGCTGTTTTCTTCACCTCTGGCTTGGAGGCAATGATGAGGTAGGTTTCAATACCCTTCTCTTCTAGGTAATCACAGCGGCTGCCCCCATCGCCTGGTTCCACATCAAACTCCCCTTTCAGGCAGTCCATGGTGCTCTGGGAGATGTGCACACGCCTGGATTGCAGAGAGAGAGAGGCCCTGAGCACCGGCCAGAGGTGGCCCTCACAACCCCCGGGGACAGTCCACGGACCACAGATGCACTGGCTGCTGCTCGGCCCCGTGTCTCTCGGGCATGTGGGGCAGAGGCAAAGTGGAGGCAGGCGCCAAGTGGAATATCTGCCACTAACTAGCTGTGTGGCCCAACTAGTTGTGTGGGCCGTGTGGCGCCTACTCCCATCTCAGCCTCAGTGTTGGAACCACGACACAGGAGTACAATCTTTCTTCAATCTTTGATCCACTGTGAAGCGGATCAAATGTGATAAGGATTTTTTTTTTTTTTTTTGAGACAGTCTTGCCCTGTTGCCCAGGATGGAGTACAGTGGCGCGATCTCAGCTCACTGCAACCTCCACCTTCCAGGTTCTAAGCAATTCTCCTGCCTCAGCCTCCAGAGTAGCTGGGATTATAGGTGCACACCATCACACCTGGCTAATTCTGTATTTTTAGTAGAGATGGGGTTTCTTCATGTTGGTCAGGCTGGTCTCAAACTCTTGACCTCAGGTGATCCACCCGCCTCAGCCTCCCAAAGGGCTGGGATTACAAGTGTGAGCCACAAGATCCAATTATCCCCCACCTTGCACATTTCTCAGTTGCAACCCCAGGTGTCAAGGGAAAATAAAACCTGTTTCTGAGGAGTTACCACTGAGGGCAAGAATCCTAAATGCCACTGAAGGAAGCTGCCCAGCCCAGGTGGGGAAGGCTGAGCTGATCCTCCCTCAGCCTCACCCTGCTAAAGGCAGGGCCTCCATTACTCACTGATCCTGTAAAGGAGCTCAAGTAAGACACGTAATCGCACTGCGACCTGCAAAACACTGCCTCCGAGCCCGCCACTGACGACTGCTCATTACTCTCCCTTTGGGGAGACCTGGGCGCTGGCATAAGGAGAGCTGGGGCAGCCCCCTAAGTGGGTAAAGGAGGACAGGCTACTGCAGGGTCCAGGCAGGAGAAGCCACATCTAACATCAGGCCCAAAGAGGCTTCACCCCAAGGCAGGTGAGAACTGGCTGAGCCAGGGCTGGCGCAGGACAGGAGGAATGCTGTTCCGGGGTGGTGGGGGGACCTTCTCGGAGGCCCCCTGTCCCTCATCAGGGTCACAGCCCTGTGGTATGGAGGGGGACGGTCCGGTCCCTGCCCCAGTCCTCACACCTGCCCCCGCGGAAGGGCACTCACCCAGGGATGCCGCCGGCCTCCATCTTGTTGGCTACAGTGACGTCAGTTGACCACACATCGTACTGCCAGCGCTTCTGGCCCAGGACGCCCCCCAGCACGGTGCCCGTGTGCACCCCCACACGCATGTCCACCCCAGTCTTGGTCTTCTCCCGCACATACCTGCCATGGACACACAGAAAGGAGGGTCAGGGCGTGGCCTTCACAAGACAGCCAGCCTGCAAAAGAAATTCATCGTGGGCCTCTTCCCCTCCACGGGAGGGGGCCTGGTAAGGTCCCCACAGCTTTCCGCCTACACTGAAGTCCAGTAACCCATGGTGTTGGGTGGGGGGTAAGGCAGGCCAGGGCCAGCCCAGAGTCAGGCATCACAGGCCAGCAGGACGAAGGCACCAAGCGACCCTCCTCCCTATCCCCACTTCCCGAGGGGCCTCCAGTTTCTTTCTGCCGATTACTCTTATTCATTCATGCAGTTAATATTTCACTGAGCGTCAAGTATGTGCCAGGCACGTTCGAGGTGCTGCAGACATAGAGGTGAACAAAATAGCGGTGAGCAGTCCCTTGCCTGAACGTGTCTGACAGGGCAGGGAGAGGATGCTAGAGTTCCTGGACTACTGCCCCTGGGATAAAGGCCATATTGCTTTTTCTTTTTTTTTTTTTGAGACGGAGTTTCACTCTTGTTGCCCAGGCTGGAGTGCAATGGCACGATCTCGGCTTACAGCCACCTCTGCCTCCTGGGTTAAAGCCATTCTGCCTCAGCCCCCAGAGTAGATGGGACTACAGGCATGTGCCACCACACCCGGCTAATTTTGTATTTTTAGTAGAGACGGGGTTTCTCCATGTTGGTCATGACTGGTCTCGAACTCCAGACCTCAGGCGATCCGCCTGCCTTGGCCTCCCAAAGTGCTGGGATTACAGGCGTGAGCCCCCGCACCCGGCCAACATTGCTTTCTTTCCAGGGCAATACTAGATGGGATTTAACCTGGAAGACGGTAAAAATGCAAAGCTGCCCCCTCGGAGAAGAGGGTAAAGGGCGGGCAACTTCCAGGACTCCATCCCATGGGGGAGGGGCCTCGGCAGGAGCTTCCCTTTCCACGTTGGTGCCTGATGTCACCCCGGGTTCCCCAGAGGCTGGAAGTCAACCAGAGGGACTGCCCATCTGAGAGCTGCAAGCGCACTTGGAGCAGGGACAAGAGGGGGGACAGTGAGCGCAGGAGAGTCTGCCTCCCTCACAGCCAAGGCTGGAGCACAGAGGCCGGGGTGGGCTCCAGCCCCAGCCCTGAGCCCCTCTGCCAGGGGCTTACAGTCACTGCACCACAAGATGGAGAGGGCAGTGCCTTCGGGGGTCATGGTGAGAAAACACTGAGGAGAGATGGGGAGCACCTGTGGGGGTCCTAGCAAGTGTGAGGAAGCATGAGGAATTTCACAACTGCAACTTCCAGTATAAAGGGAATACGTGGACTAAGGCTGGAAAAGCGGGCCCCACAGGCTGGGGGAGGCTTACAGTTCCCCTGGGCTGTGAGGAAGGTAAGCCACGTCCCAGCTTCCAGAGCAGGGGCCTGTGCCACCCATCAACCAGCGCCGTGTCCCAGCAGGGCACAGTCTTTGCCTCCAGCCGATCCCCACCCAGGGGCTGTGGCCAGCGCAGAAGACCTGCTTCTCCCTGGGTCCAGGGTTGGGGCCCTTGCTCTGGGAGCCTCCCTCCCAGAGGCACCCCACTTACGAGATGGCCTCCACCATGGCGAGCCCCATGAGGATGGAGCAGACGGCGTGGTCCTCCCGGTAGTCAGGCAGGCCGCAGATGCAGTAGTAGCAGTCGCCCAGGATCTTAATCCGCAGCTGGTGGTATTTCTGAAAGGGGAGGGCCTGGCCTATGCTCCAGCCCCTCATCAGTGCGGGAGGAGTGGCCAAGAAAGCAGAGGAAGGACAGAGGGAGAAAATCATGGGGCCGGGGATGGTGGCCAGGCACAGGCCATGAGGGCAGGCCCCGCCGGAGAGCCAGGCGGGACCAGGGACTTACAGCTGCCAGCTTGTCAAAGCGGGCAAAGAGCTCGTTGAGCAGCTTCACGAGCTCCTGGGCACTGCAGGCAGAAGACAGCTGGGTAAAGCCCACGATGTCGGCAAAGAGGATGCTGCATGAGGAACGAACCGTGGGGGTGAGGCTCCAGGCAGCGAGGTGTGCCCGCTCCCTCTCCAACCCGCAGGGCGGCCAGGATCAGGGTGGGAGAAGGTCCTCCCTCACCCCCTCCAGGGCAGTGAGACCCTGGCCCTTCCAGGTAAAGTCAGGGCTCTGACCTTGCACTTGTCCTAGTGGACCTCCCCCTGCAGGCATCCCTCCCTGTGGTGCCTGGGGACCACCCCACACTGCCCCCTCTTGCCCGGGCTGAACTCATCCTTCTTCCTAGAATCAGAGGTCAGGGCTCTAGCCCCAGTGCTGGCCCCGAACAGCTGGGTGACCTCACAGGAGTCCCTTCCCCACTCTGGGTGATGTCTGTTCTATGATGGGGTTGGACCAGGCAGCCTAGAACACACTGTAGCTTAAACACCTGCCGGCAGCTTCTCCTGCCGGGTTGATGAGTGCCGTGGGGAGCCTCGCTTCTAGTCCCTGAAAAACCTCTTGAAGCCCACAGCGCCTAGTGGGTCCTGCAAAGACGCAGCCTCCACGGCCTGCTCTGTCATCAGAGCCTGCACCCCGGGCCGGCGTACCTGACGTTCTCATGGCGGTACATGTACATGGTGTTGAACTGCTGCTGGTCCTTCTGGCTCTCGTCTTTCTTCATGTCTTTCAGCATCTCGTCAGCCACGTGCTTGGGCAGGATGGAAAGCATGAGGTTCTCCTGTGAGGGACAGGAGAGGGTCAGAGGCAACGGTAGGGCCCGCTAGGGGCAAGTTAAGATATTTCTTGGAAGAAACGCCCCGATCCTGGCAAGAAACATGAGCCGGGAACCACGCTGCCCTCCAGAGAGACCTCACAGACCTGCCTCGGGAACAGCTAGGGGTCTGGGACAGGCAGCTTCTGGCCCTGACAAGGCTGAGGGTGGCAATGGCCCCTTCAGAGCAACTGAGGGGAGCCAGAAACGCAGTGAAGCATCCTAAATGTGGCTCTGTGCTCAGCATCCTCGTGCCACAAGAAGCGCAACAGTCCTGCGTGGGCTGCTGTACCGTGAGCGCTCCCGGTAGGAGCCCTGTGGGGTCACCTCAGCCACCCGCCGTGGCTGCACAGAGCCATCGCTCACAAAATTCTGCTTTGACCCGATCAAAGACTGACAGCAGACAAGGCACCACACAAGGTGCCAGCAACACAAAACCAGCAAGATCGTCCACCTCAGAGAGCGGAGGGTCTCACCGGGACACAGGTAAGCATGCCCAGTGCAGCATGGCAAGTTCTGTGCCCAGAAAGAGAGCAGAGGACTGCGCAAGAGAGAAGCAGGGGCCGAGGTTGGCTGGGGAGGAGGCATCAAGGAAGCCTTCCTGAAGGAGCCTTGGCCGAGCCCAAGACACGACGCTGAGGGCACTCCTGTCGGAGGCAGCCATGTACACAAAGTCACAGACACATACAAAGTCACAGACACACGCAAAGCACACCAGGGTCCTTCAGGGATTTCCATGGAGGTAAAAACAAATATGGCTTGAGAGCTGGGCAGGGTTTAGATCAGGGTCAGCAAACTGTGGCCTGTGGGCTCAAGCTGACTGCTGCTGTCTTTCTTTTTTTTTTATACAGGGTCTTGCTCTGTTGCTCAGGCTGGCGTGCAGTGGTACAAACATGGCTCACTGCAGCCTCAACGTCCTGGGCTCAAGTGATCCTCCCACCTCAACCTCCCAAGTAGCTTGGAGTACAGGCATGTATTGCCACACCCAGCTAATTTTTACATTTTTTGTAGAGACAGGGTCTTGCCACGTTGCCTAAGCTGGTCTTGGACTCCTGCGCTCAAGCCATCCTCTCTGTTTCCATCAAGTTTTCCTGGCACCCAGCCATGCTCATTGGTTGATATATTGTCTCTGGCTGCTTTAACACTCCAGTGGCAGAGTGGGGTAGAATTGACAGAGACCGCGTGGCCCACAGAGCCAAAAGTATTTACTGTGTGGCTCTTGTCAGAAGAGGTCCATGGCTTGAGTGGCACCGGTCTCTGGAACGGGGAACAGAGGAGGAGTGGCAGATGTGAGGGCAAAGACAGGGTTTGGTTCTGAGGCGCCGCAGGGCCTCTGTTCGGGCACCTGCAGGCAGCGCTCAGGAGAGTGGGCTGAACCATCTGTCCTGGAAGCCATGCGTTGGATGATCAGTAGCGAGAGAAAACCAGGGACAGAACGTGGTGCTGCGGAGGCAAAGCCAGGGGCAGGAGGCCCAGCAGGGAGCCAGTCAAGAGGGCAGCACTGCCCCCATCCCCGAGGGGAGGACGATGATGATGGCGTCTGGTGAAGGACGGTGGGGGGCACTTGGGGGAGAACCCCAAGTTGAGGTTTTGCAGGATGGAAACTGTAAAAGGCCAAGGGGCATGAGAACTGGCTCATGGCGGGGACGCAACTAAAGAAAGTGTGTCCAGAGAAGGGTCAAGATACCAATGAAACCACAGCAGGCACAGGCAGAGGCCAGGGAACTGGAGGGCAGAGATGTGGCTGGAGGACAGGTGGCCACTGACCCTCAGGGTGGAGGGCTTCCGGGTGGCTAGGCCCGTGTTGCCATGGGGTCGGCTGCTGAAAGGCGAGGAGCGCGTGGGCAGGGACTCAGGATGCCCAGGAGCTCCGTATCTAGAGTGCAGATCCCAGACATTACCACCCTGGGTCCAGGGTGGCCAGAAAACCTAGAACTAGTGGCTTGGTCCTCAGCAATCAGGGCCTGACTGGATGGCTGCAGATCCCAGGTCACAGGGGCAGCAGCCAGGGACTTCGCCTCCTGACAAGGTCTGGGCAGGGGAGCAGGCCCCACCGCTCCAGCTCTGCTGAGTTCAGGGGTCCCTGAGGCCCGAGAGAAGTCAGCTCATCCTGCATGTCAGATGCGCCTGCTCTGGAGCAGGAGGAGGTGGTGAAGGCTCAACTCCACTCCTCTGGGCAGAGCTGCCAAGTGGTCCCCAGAGTCTGCTGTTGTACTCGGGCCCTCAGCACCTAATAAACCAGAGGCCTCCCTTGGGAGAATCAGCTCTGCTATAGGTCCCCGTCGTCTACACTCTGTAGCTTCATGGGGAGAATTTATCACCTTTCTTACAGGAAATCACACCATTAGGACAAGGGGAGCATGCCTGGCAGGCACTGGCCCCTGCCTGAAGCCGTTACAGTGGTTTTGCTCTTTGATATGGTTTGGCTGTGTCCCTACCCAAATATCAACTCGAATCGTATCTCCCAGAATTCCCACGTGTTGTGGGAGGGACCCAGAGGGAGGTAATTGAATCATGGGGGGCCAGTCTTTCCCGTGCTATTCTCGTGATAGTGAGTAAGTCTCACGAGATCTGATGGGTTTATCAGGAGTTTCTGCTTTTGCTTTTTGCTCATTTTCTTTTGCTGCCACCATGTAAGAAGTGCCTTTCGCCTCCCGCCATGATTCTGAGGCCTCCTCAGCCATGTGGAACTGTAAGTCCAATTAAACCTCTTTTTCTTCCCAGTCTCAGGTATGTCTTTATCAGCAGCATGAATTTGAACTAATACAGTAAATTGGTACCAGTCGAGTGGCACGTTGCTGAAAAGATACCCAAAAATGTGGAAGTGACTTTGGAACTGGGTAACAGGCAGAGGTCGAAACAGTTTGGAGGGCTCAGAAGACAGGAAACTGTGGGAAAGTCTGGAACCTCCCAGAGACTTGGTGAATGGCTTTGACAGAAAAGCCGATAGTGATATGAACAATAAGGTCCAGGCTGAGGTGGTCTCAGATAGAGATGAGGAACTTGTTGGGAACTGGAGTAAAGTTGACTGTTACATTTTAGCAAAGACTGGCGGCATTTTGCCCCTGCCCTAGAGATTTGTGGAACTTTGAACTTGAGAGATGACTAGGGTATCTGGTGGAAGAAATTTCTAAGCAGCAAAGCATTCAAAATGTGACTTGGGTGCTATTAATGGCATTCGTTTTAAAACGGAAACAGCATAAAAATTTGGAAAATTTGCAGCCTGACTATGCGACAGAAAAGGAAATCTCATTTTCTGAGAATTCAAGCTGGCTGCAGAAATTTGTGTAAGTAACGAAGAGCTGAAAGTTAATCACCAAGAAAATGTGGAAAATGTCTCCAGGGCACGGCAGTCACCTTTGCAGCAGCCCCTCCCATCACAGGCCCTGAGGTTTAAGAGGAAAAAGTACTTTCGTGGGCCAGGCCCAGGGTGCCCATGCTGTGTGCAGCCTAGGGACTTGGTGCCCTGTGTCCCAGCCACTCCAGCCATGACCGAAAGGGGCCAATGCAGAGCTTGGGTTGTGGCTTCGGAGGGTGCAAGCCCCAAGCCTTGGCAGCTTCACGTGGTGTTGAGCCTGTGGGCACACAGAAGTCAAGAATTAAGATTTGGGGAACATCTGCCTGGATTTCAGAAGATATATGGAGATGCCCAAGGAAAAGTTTGCTGCAAGGGCAAGGCCCTCATGGAGAACCCCTGCTAGGGCAGTGTGGAAGGGAAATGTGGAGTCGGAGCCACCACGCAGAGTCCCTACTGTGGCACTGCCCAGTGGAGCTGTGAGAAGAGGGCCACCGTCTTCAGAGCCCAGAATGGTAGATCTACTGACAGCTTGCACCATGCGCCTGGAAAAGCTGCAGACCCTCAAGCTGCAGAGCCTGTGAAAGCAGCTGTGAGGGAGGCTATACCCTGCAAAGCCACAGGGGCAGAGCTGCCCAAGACCACAGGAACCCGCCTCTTATATCAGCATGACCTGGATGTGAGAACTGGAGTCACAGGAGATCATTTTGGAGCTTTAAAATTTGAGCTCCAAAGAAGCCCCACTGGATTTCGAACTTGCATGGGGCCTGTAAGCCCTTTGTTCTGGCCAATTTCTCCCATTTGGAATGGCTGTATTTACCCAATATCTATACCCCCATTGTATCTAGAAGTAACTAGCTTGCTTTTGATTTTTTTTTTTTTTTTTTTTTTGAGACAAAGTCTCGCTCTTGTCCCCCAGGCTGGAGTGCCATGGTGCGATCTCAGCTCACTGCAACCTCTGCCTCCCTGGTTCAAGCAATTCTCCTGCCTCAGCCTCCTGAGTAGCTGGGATTACAGGTGCTCACCACTATGCGCGGCTAATTTTTGTATTTTTAGTAGAGACAGGGTTTTGCCATGTTGGCCAGGCTGGTCTCGAACTCCTGACCTCAGGTGGTCCACTTGCCTCAGCCTCCCAAAGTGCTGGCATTACAGGCGTGAGCCACCATGTCTGGCCACTTGCTTTTGATTTTACAGGCTCTTAGGCAGAAGGGACTCGCCTTGTCTCAGATGAGACTTTGGACTATGGATTTTTGGGTTAATGCTGAAATGAGTTAAGACTTTGGGGGACTATTGGGAAGGTATGGTTGGTTTTGAAATGTGAGGACATGAGACTTGGAGGGGCCAGGGGTGGAATGATACGGTTTGGCTGTGTCCCCACTCAAATCTCAACTTGAATTCTATCTCCCAGAATTCTCACATGTTGTGGGAGGGACCCAGAGGGAGGTCACTGAATCATGGGGGCCAATCTTTCATGTGCTATTCTCATGATAGCGAATAAGTCTCACGAGATCTGATGGGTGTATTAGGAGTTTCCGCTTTTGCTTCTCATTTCCTCTTTTTCCACCATGTAAGAAGTGCCTTTCACCTCCCACCATGATTCCGAGGCCTCCCCAGCCATGTGGAACTGTAAGTCCAATTAAACTGCTTTTTCTTCCCAATCTTGGGTACGTCTTTATCAGCAGCATGAATGTGGACTAAGACACTCTTATTCTTCCATTTCCGCAGTGATCTCTCTTCACTGTTAACCTCGAGCGTGGCATTACAGCTCAGGAATGAGAAGCCAAAGGAACCCCAGTGCGTCCTGCCCTGGTTCCACCTAAGCCCGGGAAGTGGTATCTGGTTCTCCCAGGGCCCTGCAGCCCAGAAAGAGCAACCTGGGCAACCTTGGTGCTTGGCAACTCCCCTCCCTCTGCCAGTCGAGTGTGGCAAGAGGATGCCCAATGCAAAGACATGGGTGGAGGAGAGCTCGGTGGGACCCGAGGACCCATCTCGAAACCTAACTAACCAGACATTGTGGGAAAAAGCTCTGGGCTTGCAGAAAAGATGAACCTCTGGGAAGGTTTTCAAGAAAAGCCAGAGATAGGGCCCTATCAACTCTTGAGAGCTGTCTCTTAAGGCAGACAGCTGCTGGGAGTCCTGAGGGGCAGGCAGAGCTGAGAAGTCTGGAGGAGGCAGGTGGGAGGCAGCACCCACTGGGCTGGGGCTGGGTTTCTCTGGTCAGTAATCCCTGGGATCCCAGCCCGCACTGGAGCGTGCAGTCCTGGTGCGCTTGAGGCTCTCGGGGCAGGAGGAGGCAGCTGTCAGGATCATGGGTGCTGGCCTGGCTCAGCCCCCAGCCCTGCCCGCACTCACTGTGGCTACCAGGCAGGTTACTAAACCTCCCTGTGCCTTGGTTTCCTAGGCAGGAAAGCAGAAAGGACACGATTCACTGCCAGCAAGCACTTAGAACAGTGCCTGGCCCACAGCAAGCGCTCACCGTAGTCTAGCTGTTCCTACTGTCACATGATAGAAAGTGTGACTGAGTGACTGAGGGTGTGGAGACAGCAGGTGGCTCAGAAAGACAGGGCCTAATGTTTCTCTGGGTTTTCAAGTTGGCCAGAAGTTTTTAGGTTGAGTTCCAGTGAGATGTGCCAGGGTCAGCACAAACCCTCTGGGTCGTTCAGCCTGGCCTCGGGAGCTCTGCTTACTGCAGGTGGGACAACGAAGGGGACACAAGGAAGGGTCCTGCCTTCTGTTTGAGTCTCAGCACCCCCAGCCACGTATGCATTCAGGGTGCTGCTTGGGGGAGGAGGGCGCAGATGTCTGAGGAGCGTGGGGAGGTGCGGTCAGGTGTGTGGGCAGGGAGGGACGTAGAACGCGAGGTTTAAGAACGTCACAGCGCCGTGCTGGCCTCCCTCCCAGCCTACATGCAGTGGCTTCTGCAGCCACAGCTCACACAGCACACAGGCCTTTCCTGCCCGTCCCTCCCGCCCTGGCCCCGGGTCTACCTCAGAGCTCTGTCCCTTCAGAAAATCCTCTCCAGGCTCCCTTGGAACCTTGCGGACCCGAGAGTCCAATCCAGTCCTGTGTGAGTTCCATGCCCCTGACCACACTACTGGTTCCCCTCCAGACACTGCTGAGCCTCCTCGGGGGTGACCCACACCTGCCTCCTCCCGGCATGGCTCGGGTCTCTGAGACTGTCTACCAATACAGAACACAAAACCAGGGCAGCCCTGGAGCCCAAAACAGGAGCCTCGGAAGGGCCACATGAGTGAAGCAGCCATGAGCTTCTCTCTCGGGGTGGGACGGGGGAATTTCCATTTTTTTCCATTATATATTTCCATAACCTTTGCTAAGAGCACATATGAGTTCTGAAAGCAGAAAATCAATGAATATCAAACTTAAAGAACAAGAAAGGGGCTATGGTTGTAAATTCAGGCTGCGAATTCCTCTGTGGTTTGTGGAAACCTTATAGTCAGCCTCAAAAAGTGAAGCAGGCCAACAGTCCACCTGGAGTCATTCTGGTAACAAGACGGGTTTTAAACAAGACGCCAGTGCACGCGGAAGAAAGGACACGTGGAACTTGACAGAGGGGAAGGGAGGAGGAGGGTCTGGGAGGCAAAGGCCCATGGGAGGAAGGGGCCCTCCCCCCCGCCACCCCCCAAGCCTCAGGGCCTCTGGCAATGGCCTCTGAATGTGTCTCCCTGTGGCCAGCTGGCTCCTCTGATTCAGTCCACCTTCGGCACGGTGTCTGGATGTCCTCTAAGCTGTGTCACACTGGTGCCCAGCACCCTCAGTGGCGCCCTAGTCCCCCTCACAGTGGCACTGGCCTGTCTTTCTGGTCCTGTCCCCCACTGCTCTCCCTGCGGCCCCTCAGGGTAGACGAGCTAGACTGTTTCCTCTTCTCGATACCCCTCCCCGTCCTCTGCTTCTGGCGTCACTCTCTGTGGATCATCCCTCCCTCCCCACACCTTCGACACCCACCTCACATGTCACCTCTCCAGAGAGCCCCTGGCCCCTGCCCAGGGGTGCCTGTTCCTCCCTCCTCACTGATACCCACTTGGTTGGTGCCTCTCGATTGGTGCTGACCTTGTTTGCCCTTAGAGTTCAGAGATTCTAAACCCTTTCCCAGATCCTGGCCCCTTTCATGAGTGCGTGATGCCAGCTACGGACCTTCTAGAAAAATGCTCATACACACACAGAAGATCCCTGATTACCATTCCAGGACCCTGGCTAAAGACTCTGACATCCCTTCATTTGTGTTCCTGGGGAAGGAAGGAGGCTGGGATCCAGATGACTTGTCAAATGGGTCCCACAGCAGGGGACAGGAGTGCAGGGGAGAGAGGCCACCCCTAGCAGCCTAGGATTGCTCAGGGCCCCAGGGATGATCCATGTGGCTTGGTCTCCCCAGCATGGAGGCAGAGCCTCCTCTTCCAAAGATAGCAGTTGCTATATGTTCCAAGAGTCACAAGAATGTTCCAAGTCTTTGACCCATTAATAGCTCTTCTGAGAAGTTATCCCCCCAAATCCAACAGAAGTAAAGATATACGTAGAAGGTGATCTGCATTGCAGCTTGACTTAACACTTGTGGAAAAACTGTAAGTCACCCAAACACCCAGTAAACGGCTAATTAAAATGACACATCCTCTGGATGGAAGATTCTACAACCTTAAGAATGACCATAATGAAACAACAGTACTGTTTATCATGGCAACAATAAAGTACAGAGAGAAGGGCAGGGCAAAATTGTGTTCTGTGAAGCTGACACCAGGATCGTTGTGTGCATAGAAATAAAGGCAGAAGGCTATATGCAAAGAAAAAAGGCTCGTTTAACTTGGAAGACCAAATTAAGAGAAAACTTGAAACGTTTTTTCAAAGTTGCTATAGGATGCTGGTGGTTGTTCTTTTTAAAAATACTTTTTTAAACTGGAATAAACATGGAACTTCCTGTTGCCTCCAGCTGTGATCCTATCCCTGACCTAGGCTTCTCTGGAAGGACCATAGTTTTCTTAGAAAGGGAACATCCTTCAAGGCCTTTGGGCTTGGCTCCCGATTTCCTAGTCAGCTTGGACATAACCTGAGAAGGGGGAACCTATGGCCAGGCACGAACCAAGGAGACCCACAGCCAAAACGGGGGTGGGGGAAGGCAGTGGCCCTCCTGGGGAGCCAAATGACAGAACGGTCACCCTGCGCTGGCTTCACTCTGTAGCTCTCATGAACACAGCGCCCCACCAGGTGATAGACACTATCCATCCAGTCAAAATCATCCCTCTCCTTTGCTAAAACTTCTGTATCAACCCTGTATATTGTCTCAATTTTGCATATGACAAAACCTAGGCACAGAGAGATGAAGTTGTCTGTTACACATCCCGAAGGGTTAGTGGCAGACCCTGAACCCAGGGCTCTGAGACCCTGGAATGGGTGAGTTTTTGTGCTTTTCCCACCCCAGTTATCTCATCTGCTTTAATGTTGTTCTGCTACAGATGTGAAGGTCCCCCCAGTGCCCAGGAGCATCAGTTAAAACCTTTCCAATAGTCCCATAGACTGTTCTTTTAAATAAACATAGAAATGTATCCTTCTGGTCTTAAGGCTTAAAACTTCTATTTATCTGAGATCCTTCCTCAGGAAAGGACCTTCAGGCCTCTCAAATGAAGTATTGAATGACTGAAACTCACCAACCAGATCACCACATCCAGATGATGAGACTCAGGACCCCTCATTCCTAGTGTATCCCACATTGTTCCATGTTTTCCCTGCTGTGTAAACCCCGGATTTAGTAAGTCAGAGAGATGGATTCGGGACTGAGCTCCCATCTCCCCTACCGCAGCAGCCGATTAAAGCCTTATTTCTTGGCAATAATTGCTGTCACAGTGATTGGCTTTCTGTGCAAGCAGCAGGACCCAGACTGAAGCCCTGGTGTTTTGTAACACAGAGAGGCCCCGACAGTGCGGGTCTGGCTCTGGACACCCTCCCCAGGGCTCCATGCTGCCCCGGCCTTGGGAATCAGGCAGCCGCTCCCAGTGGGTCCTCCTCACAGAAATGGCCCTGCAGCTGCCTCAGTGGGAACTTGCAACAGCCTCTGATGTGTCTCCCAGCACCCTGATCTGCTCCTCCTCTGCAATCCACTGTCCCCATGGCATCTGATGCCCTCAAAGACATCCAGTGGCTGCCACTGCCAGACACCAGGCAGGGGTGGGGGGTACAGAGGCAGTGGTGGTGGCAGCTCCTGGAATCTCCCCTGGGACCCACATTGAGCAAAGAGAAGGGGGAGAGGGGAGGGGGGAGGGCGAGGGGGGGGAGGGCGAGGAGGGGGAGGGCGAGGAGGGGGAGGGGGAGGGGGAGGTAAAGGAGGGTGCTGCCTCCATGGCTCCATCCCCACCCTGTGGCCTAAGGACACTGGTGGGTCACCCATCCTCCCTGGCCTCACTGCCCCACGCTCCTCCTCACAGGCCGAGGAGAGGAGAGGCCCATGTGGCAAAGCCCTGTCTCAGAGCAGGCATGAGTGGCTACCGTGTACTCAGAAAGTACCTAACTGGGCTGAATGTGAGGGGCCTGAATCTAGGACAGCCCTGGACCTCGACAGAGGCCTGCTGCTCCCCAACGCCCACAGGAGGCCCCTGCTTGCCTCTCCATGCGCCAGGAGCCGCTGCCCAAGGACCCGAGCTGCTGAGGCCCATGGAAACTCAGGTAGCCCTCGTCACTGCCACACGAAGTGGCCAAGCCTGTGCGGGGGGCGCAGCCCTGGTTCAGCTGAGCCCATCGCCAGGACTTCAGGCTGCCCTACCCAGAGTGTGGCTGGTGGGGCTGTGGCCTCAGCATTACCCATGCTCATCAGGGTGGGGAAGCCACAGACCTTGAGGTACATGCATGCACTTGAAGCTTGCGAAGTGTCTGTTGAGGAACAAGATTTGAAGGAAAAGAAACTTAGGGGAAAGGAGCAGCTGCAGGGTGCGTGTGCGTGTGTGCATGTGTGGAGGGGTGTTATTTGTACAACATTCTTAAGAGTCTACCTACTAAAGGCACTGCCTCCAGCCATATCAAAGTAGGAGGCAAAACCTGTAACCGAGGACTGGTGGGGTAAGGAAGAAGCAGAAAACATGACCCTCAAAGCCAGTGCGACGCGCTTCGAGGTAGAAATGGCTGTGCGCCTCAGGACACGACGTGCAGTGACCTCGCCCCTGTTCCCGAAGCCAGGGATGGCACAGGACCCCACTGTGAGGAGCTGCCGCAGGGGAAGGTGCAGCGGGGCAGTGCCCAGGGGGCAAGGGTTACTTGGCAGCTTCCATATTCTTTGTATGTTTTCTTTTCCTGTAATCCTTTTTTATTGTTACAATTGTTTTATAGTGTGATTTTCAGAACTTTATTGAAACGTGCCCCATCTTTTTCTTTTTGAGACAGAGTCACTCTGTCACCCAGGCTGGAGTGCAATGGCGCAATCTCGGCTCACTGCAACCTCCACCTCCCAAGTTCAAGTGATTTCTTGCCTCAGCCTCCCGAGTAGGTGGGACTACAGGTGCCCACCACCACACCCGGCTAATTTTTATATTTTTAGTAGAGACGGGGTTTCACCATGTTGGCCAGGCTGGTCCAAAACTCCTGACCTCAGGTGATCTGCCCACCTTGGTCTCCCAAAGTGCTGGGATTACAGGCGTGAGCCACGTGCCCGGCCACTGTGCCCCACCTCTTGAAAGCTCCTGGCACTGGACATTCCATTGCTATTCAATGCCCATCACTGAACATCACTATTCATACACACTGAAAAAGTATATACTGAACCTGTATATACAATGAATATAGCCATTGAATAAGGATATATAATAATCAGTACACAATTGAATGGTGATATTCATCATGGTATGAATTCTTGTGATCAATTTCAGGCCCCTTTGGTGTTGTCTCTCCTTTATAAAAATTACTTGAGGACACAGAGGCCACTTCTCCCAGGACTGCACTTGTTCAGCCTGTGGCGTCTTGAAGCTGTGGCCTGTGGTGGCTTCGCTCTTGGACTGTGACTTTCGGTGGGGAGGTGGCCGGGTTCCAGAGAACCGGACTGTGGAAAAAGGGCCCTTCCTTCATTTGAAGCTTTTTATCTGATGGCCTGGACTAAACAGGAGTATCCGTTGAGGTAAGATAGTAATGACTAATCCCAAAGGTGGCTTTGCTGAAGAAACAAAGCATGTTTAAAATCAGAACATCTGTCAGAGGACCGGCCACATCACCCCTGGGTTTTGGGGGGTAGAGCAAAGCTTACTGGTCTGGGGTTTGGCTGCAAAGGCCCCCATGCCCTGGGCAGGCACTTCACCCTGGGGGCTTCATTCCTCATCTATAAAATGGGTGTCTCGGCCGGGTGCGGTAGCTCACGCCTATAATCCCAGCACTTTGGGAGGCCGAGACAGGCCGATCACGAGGTCAGGAAATTGAGACCATCCTGGTTAACACGGTGAAACCCTGTCTCTACTAAAAATACAAAAGAATTAGCTGGGCGTGGTGGCAGGTGCCTGTAGTCCCTGCTACTCGGGAGGCTGAGGCAGGAGAATGGCGTGAACCCAGGAGGCGGAGTTTGCAGTGAGCCAACATCGCGCCACTGCACTCCAGCCTAGGCAACAGAGCGAGACTTCGTCTCAAAAAAAAAAAAAAAAAAAAAAAAAGGGTGTCTCTTAGGCCTCTTTGTTTAAAGTGTAAATCCTTCCAGAAGACAAACTTCTCAGAAGATACAGAGGACGTATTTAGAAATGTGTGGCCGGTGTGTCACTGGGACAAGTGGCTCATGTGGTTTTTGCTCTGCTGAAATCTGGTGCAACATACAGGATGAAATTCAAAAGGGATAGAGGTCATAGCCTCTACTTGAGTCCCCAAAACCAACTGCAGGAGAACACAATGGGAGAGGCACAGTGTACCAATATTGCGGGGGGTAAAGCGGAGACATCTACCATTTGAGATGCTGTTAGATTTAAAATGAATTCCCGGGCCGGGCATGGTGGCTCATGCCTGTAATCTCAGCACTTTGGGAGGCTGAGGTGGGTGGATCACTTAAGGTCAGGAGTTTAAGACCAGCCCGGGCCACATGGTGAAACCCCATCCTTACTAAAAATTCAAAAATTAGCAGGGCGTGGTGGCGGGCACCTGTAATACCAGCTACTCGGGAGGCTGAAACACAAGAATCGCTGGAACCCGGGAGAGAGAGGCTGCAGTGAACTGAGATTGCACCACTGCCTGGTTCACTGCCTGATCTAGCCTGGGTGACAGAGCGAGACTCCATCCCTAAAAAAATCAAACGAATTCCCAGCATAAAGTAGCTGCCTGAACAAGCCCCTTGGCTCTGGGCTGTGTCACAGAAAATAAGGGCCCAGGTCCAGCTCAACCAGGCTGCGTCCTTAGCCCCACGTCCTCCTACCCACTTCTTAGGAAGCTGTCTTTAAGTCCGAGGAAAGCTGCTGTGTAGAAAAGGGACAAGACTTGCTTTGGAGGCCCCAAGAGAGAAAGCTAATGAGGAAAGGCTGCTGGGGAACAGGGTGCTGCTGTCAGAGAAGGAAGAATTTTTAGAGTCAAAGAGTTCAAAGAATGTGCTGCCCTGAGAGGTGGTAAACTCCCATTCCCAGAAACAGAGAGAGAAGACCGTGGGAGGAGCCAAGCACGGGTGGAAGGCTGGCCCGGAGGAGGCGGGTGTGACCAACCCTGGGGGTTGAGGCCTGGGTGCCCAGATGTGGCTCTGCATAGAGAGGAAGGAGGGTAAAGTCTTCAGGCTCTTCAGGCCTCAAGTCCTTGATGGTTATCCTAAAAATACAGCATGGTAATAAAAGTCAAGGCCCTGACCCTCTCTGGGAAAAGAATCAACATCCAGAGAAAAAACAACAAGCCCTGAAAGTTCCTAGTAGGTTTCCTGGGTAAAGCAAGAACCTGCCCAGATCCTGGGAAGAAGCAACCAGGCCTGCCCTGGGCAACGTGCAGGCCTGCGGTGGGGTGGAGGGTGGAGAAGGACCGGGGCAAGATGCCGGGCCTGCTGGGCTGGGATCTCAGCCGAAAGCAGAGTTGTTGAGTTTCTCAGGTGGGCTGTGAGCCCCACCACCCCAGGGCAATCTGTCGGCATGGCCTCCACAGGGCTCCGAGAAGGAACCACCCAAGCCCCCTTCTACTCAGGGGTGACTCCTGCCAGGCCTTGGTTCGCACTGGCTTAGGACCAAGGTGGAAGGAAGCGGCCAGCACTGTTCGGGGCCTCTGAGCTGTTACAGCTTCAGCTCTGATGAGGCATTCAGGAGTTAATTACAGCAAGGAGGCCAGGAGGGATTTGGATAAATGAGGTTGGCTGGTGAGAAGCTAAGTTTCTACAACATCCTTGTAAGAGGGAGACAGGTTGAGAGAGACCCACAGTGCTCAGGTGGCTGGGAGTGTGAATGTGGAGTGTGTTTATGTGTCCATGTGTGAGCGCTTGCACATGTACACACATGCATCTGCATGTACGTGTCTACTGTCTACAGTGTCTGCATGAGGCATGTATATGAAGTCTGCTTGTCTGTAGGGTGGGTGTGTCCGTGTGTATTCACGTGTCATAAATTCACGTGTGCTTGAGCACACACAATAAATACATGTCACTGTAACCCATCACAGGCTGTGAGCATACCCACAGGTGTTTCACAAACCAGTCTGTCTTGGTCCCAATTAATCCAGATTCTTAGAGTGTCCAGCCAATTTGGAAGCCAAAAAGTCACTGCACCCCACCAGGGTATCCATCATGGCCTGATTACCCAAGTAGAGGTGGCTGTGGGAGGCAGGGAATGAAGAGAAGGACCGGGCCTAGTAACTTTGGGAGGCCAGAGCCCAAACAGCTCACCTCTCCCTAATGAGGGGACGAAGGACCACACTGTGTGAAATCTGGAACCTCCAATACTGCTGCCATTTAGACTAGGGGGCCCATGTGTGCTGCCCCTGCCCAAGAGATATGTTCACCACCTCAGTCACTCGAAGAACAGTCACTGGTCATCGATGCATGTCCCTGAGCTAAATGCTGGGAAGGTCAAAGGTAAACAGTACTCCAAAGAGCTTGGATGGGTGGGGCAATGGTCACATGGGGACAGACTCATCTCCCAGGGCCAGAGTTCTTCAGTCTTCAGCCAAATGCTGTGGGAATGTAGAGGAGGGAAGAGCTGCCTAACTTTAAAAGTCAGCATATTTGGAAACAAGACCTCCAGCATGAGAACAGGCACCAGGCCAGTGTCCCCAGAGTCCCCAGATCAACAGGCCCCAAGAGAAGCAGGGCCATATTTAATCTCAGTGTTGGCGGAGCCAGACTAACGAGCCAACAGGCCATGTCATCTGGAACAGTGAGGGAAATCACACAGAGCTCTTACCCTGCCAGAGCGGGAGAGGGGATGCTGAACACGTGGGACTTCAGGTCACTGGCCTGGCCTCCTGTGCAGTCCCCAGAGACAGGGGCCACCGTGTGGGCCAAGGTGACTGCAGTCTCAGGAGACAGCCCACTGGGCCCAAAGATGGCCACGTGTGTGGTACCTGGAGCCCTCACCATGAATATCTGGCAAAGAGCAGGTACTCCTTAGAGGTTTGATGAGTTAACGAGCTGTCAACTAGCAGACCTGGCCCAAGGGGCAAGTCACCATCCTCTAGGATGGCGCTAATAGAACTTCCTGCAACCACAGAAATGTTTTGTATCTTTGCTGTCCAATATGACAGCCACCAGCCACATTTAGCTATTGAGTGCATGAAATGTGGCTAGTGCTACTGAAAGTGACTTAAAATTTAATTAAATTTAATTAATTTAAATAGCCACATATGACAAGTGGCTACCATATTTCTACCTAGTGCAGTTCTAGAACACTGTCGTCACAAGTGCTGTGCCAACTCTGATGGGCAGAGAGCAGCTGCCTGGAGCCCTGTGTTGAGAAGGACGCAGAGGGTTCGTATCTGTGATTGGCGGGAAGTGCGCTTGCAATGTCTGGCACAGAAGCAAACACCACCTGCTTCTGTCCTTGACCCAGATGCAGCAACTCAGTACCACCCTGGGCATAAAGGCCCAAGAAAATTAAATTAAACAGACAAAATTTCCACCTTTACCTGTGGCACTCCCTAAACTCCTTCCTCTGCTTTTTCTTCACAGCCCTTCCTAGCCCCTGACATAGCACATACTCATCTGTTTAATGTGTGTTGCCCACACTAGAATCTGTTCTGCTCACGACTGTATCCCCAGTACCTAGAAAAGTGCCTGAAATACTTGTGGTCTGAATGGTTTTGTTTTTGAGACAGGGTCCCACTGTCTCCCAGGCGGGAGTGCTGAAGTGCAATCACAGCTCACTGTGCCTTGATCTTGCTGGGCTCAGGTGATCCTCCTGCCTCAGCCTCCCAAGCAGCTGAGACTACAGGTACACACCACCACCAAGCCTGGTTATATATTTTTAAGTTTTTTGTACAGATAAGGTCTTGCCACATCTGGTGTTGGACTCTGGGCTCAAGAGGAGGTAAGTACTTAGCTCAGTGACCTAGCGAGAATGTGAATGCAAGTCTTACTCGCAGCCTTTGTTGCCAGATCGTTCCATTTTCTAAGCGAGTCAAAAATCCAGGTTTTTATCTAGAATGTGCAAATGTTTAAGTAATAGAAAAGGTTAACACTCTGGGAAGGTCAAACAAAACAGATACCCACAGGCCAGCTACGGTCCAAGGACTACCTAACTGATTCTTCCTGTAAGCAGATCTCCCACATAGAGCCAGGAGGAAGTGCCAGCTAGTAAATGAGAGATCTCATATTAAACGGAATAATAAAATGAAAACACCATCTAGGGCCTGGCACAAAGTAAACGTTCAATAAAACTACACTTATTACTAACAAAACTTCATTCTTAGAGCCAGATAAATATAAAATGCACCACAACACTGGCCACAATGGACAATTCTACAACTGTTTGGAGAAAAATTCTGCTGGAGGATGTGGCAAAGGCTTAAGACCTGCCACAGCCCAGCAGAGCCCAGCTCAGAGGCCACACAGCCCATGCATGGGCCGTCAGCAGGACTGTCTTTGCCAGCTCTGCTCATGTCCACCCTGACACAGCCAACATCCTCCCACTGCCACCAGGAACCCACCACTGCTTTAGGACAACCTGTTTTCTTTGGGTTATCTAAAATGTGGATTTGTTTTGCTAAGTCCTGGAATGTTGAAATGAAGAGCATTCTGTGACATCCAGGAGGTGAGAGCTGGAACCAACAGAAGGACCAGTGCCTACTTCACATCGTGAGGAACACACCTGGCTTTTCTCATACCGACAGGCATTTGAGGCTAAAAGAAAAACTAAAAATATGAGATATCTTTGTGGGTGGTTCTGTGAAGAAGTTAAGATAGTGAGTACAATGCAAGGCTGATACTGCGGGTGGACACATGTCTGTCTGTCCCCTGTGAAGCAGACAGTGGGTTGGACCCATTACATTAGACGCCGAGAAAGCCATGATGCAGCCGTGGTGCAACGAGCAAGACGCAGAGCAGCTATGGATCCAGAGGCAGAGGCACAGCCCTCCCACTAGACACCAGCCTCGTCTCCTCTTCCCACTCTTAGTGGTCCCCCAGCCCCGACCTCACTGTTGCCAGGATAACAGTGGCATGGTGGGGCCTGGCACTAGAAGCCCAACCCCAGGCCAAGAGGCAACCGGCCTCTGGCTCCGAATCCCCTCCCCGCTACCAAGGGCCTATAAGAACAGGGCTCAGGGTTGATGACACCTTGTCTTCAGAGCATAAGGTCTTGAGGGAAACAGTGACCAGGCTTGGGCAAAGGTCACAGAGGAAGGACATTCAGAAAAGCAAGAGATACACTCCGAGCTTAAGAAATGGCAGCCTCCCAGCATCCCAAGCTCCAGGGCTCCCCGGAGAGGGGTCTGATGCTTGTGGTCGATGGGCGGTTCTTCCCTGTAAGACCAGCATGAAGGAAAAACACCATTCCTACTCACAGGTGACCCTGCATGTGGGTTAAAGCAGGAGATGTGGGGAGAGGCAGCTGTGCTCTCTGTGCAGTCCAAGACCCGAATGGACACCCACCCAGCGTCCACCTCAGCCCGCTCCCCAAGGTCCCATGGGTGAAGACCGGGATGGCTTTCCACCCTAGACCCTGTGCAGTCTGCCCTGGGCTCTCCCTCTATGTGCCCCAGCTGCAGCCTCCTCCTGTCTGAGGGTGGGCACTGTGGACGGTCCTCGACTCCCCGAGGGAGGACCTGGCACAGGGCCAGTTGACCACGCAGGATGCGTGTGAAGGAAGCACAGGCCTGCCCATCATCCCTCCATCCTCCCACATCCTCCATCAACCACGTTCCGATCCCTGGGAAGTGATTCTGAGTATGATTCAGAGAGGCTCAGTTCTGTAGCGCCACCTGGCAGCAGGTGTGTGCTGAGTGGGTTTTCTGGGTGCCACCTGTTGCCAGGTGGCGGCTGGGGTGCTTAGCAACCCTCAAGGTCCCCAACTAACCCCTGGAGTGTGGTCACGTGGGAATAAAGACAAACAACTCCAGTTCTTTCCTCTGGGCCTCCTGCTCTACCCTCACATGCCCACAGAGCCAGGAAGCTGGACCAAGGCCAGCGTGCACCCCGGCGGCCCCGCACCAGAGGGAAGCATGATGGCACTGCCTACGAAGCCAGATATGTGCTCGGCAGAGGCAAAGAAGACGCTTTGCATGCCAGGGCTGCACCGAGAACTCCAAATCCACAAGGCCTCAGTGCAGGGCAGGCTCCGCTACCCCCCTGCAGGAGACTGGAGCCAGGGAGGTTAAAGCAGTGAAGTCACTGGAAGCTGAGACCCTTGCATTACGCGAATGCTCTGTTGCCTCAACGCACCCTTTGACATATGGACACGCTCACCCCAGTGAGGAGGCGGAAGGGGATGCCTGTGCTTGAGGGACTGCCGCCTTGCCCTCCTGGACCATGGCTGGCTGCCCACTCATCCAGGAGATGACTGTCATTAGCAGGAGGCTGGTCATCTTCATAACAGAAGGTACAACTTCCCAGGGGATGGCAACAGAGAAAGCAGGTTCAGGTCACCAGCGCATTCCTCCACCTCACTTCACAGCAGAGGAGGAAGCTGAGGTCCAGCAAGGAGACACCTGCTGGGACAGCCACATGGCCAGTGCTGCCCTTCAGCCGCACACTCTCAAGGCAGCTTGGAAAACAAGATAAATGGCCAAGCACGGGGCTCATGCCTGCAATCTCAGCACTCTGGGAGGCTGAGGCAGACAGATCACTTGAGGTCAGGAGTTTGAGACCAGCCTGGCCAACATGGCGAAACCCCGTCTCTACTAAAAATACAAAAATTAGCTGGGTGTGGTGGTGGGTGCCTGTAGTCCCATCTACATGGGAGGCTTGAACCTGGGAGGTAGAGGTTGCAGTGAGCCAAGATGGTGCTACTGCATTCCAGCCTGGGCGACAGAGTCAGACTCCATCTCAAAAAAAAGAAAAAAAGAAAAAGCATAAAAGATAAAAGCACCTGACCAAATAAAAAGTGAGACATGGACCCTGGGCAATCAATTCTGGAAGGAGGCCCCTTTTTTGCAGAGGGTAGACTAACAATTTGTTTTTATAGGAGACACCCAAATAGTTTTTTTAAATAGAGAATTTTCTTTAAAAAGACATTAAGCACACATGTAAGTAAGGGATAGCCTGCTGTGACATTGACCTCGAATGGCTCTTTGGAGCCATGTCCAAACCAGGTTCTGTTTCCTCTCCTGCCAGGACTGTCTGCGGCCCTTTCCAAAGTGTTTTTCCGTCTGTTATCTCATTTTTATTCTCATGAGGAGCTTTTACAGGAGGAAAGTGAAACGGGGTCATGCAGCCTCTAGTACTGGCCTGCACTCAGCTCTGAAGACCCGTCAGCTGATGTTTCTGAAACGTCAAATCAGCCCAGAGCCCACGCCACTCCCAACGTCAGTCCCAATGCCTTGGGAGGGAGTGACCTCTGTCCTGGCTGGAAGAGAGAAGGGGAAGGGTGCACAGGCTCCAGCCAGCTCCCATCCTACCTCACCACCCCGACTTCAGCCTGTGCCTCCCCAGGGGCTGGGGGTCAGCGTGACAGCAGCTCGGAGGCCCCAAAGGGCTTCGTGGTTTTTAGACTCCCCTCTGCCTTATTTCATGTGATTCCCAAACTATCCCCTAACAATGGTATTATTTTTAATGTCATATTTCCAGAAAATTAAACTGAAGACCAGAGAGGTGAAGTGCCACCACCATACAGAGAAAGCCAGGGCTCACTGTTCCCCCAAAAATGCTAGCAGAGGCTATGGATGCAAACCCAGGTCCAGGATGGCCAGTGGGGACATCCCTCCCCAACCCCCAGTACAGACTCTGGTGTCCCCACAAGGTGAGGCTGGAGCATAGGACGGTGGGAGTGTGCTAGGGTCTGGGTCCCCTGTCCTCACATGCAAGGCCTGTCCCAGCGCTCACCAGGTCCCTTTCTATCTGATTTTAAAAATCAAGCTCAGGTCCCAGGTTTTCTTTTGGAGGAAGATGTTGTGGAAATAGCTAGAAGTGGTGGTGATACAACATGGTGAGTGTACTAAACCACTTTTAAGGGGTTTTATTTTATGTGCATTTTACCTCTACTAAAAGGAAAAAAAAAAAAGCAAACCTGAGTTTTTTTAACTGCAAACCTAATTTATAATACCTTATTAGTTTTTAAAAATTATTTTTCAACAAAACTCCCAGATTAAGGGAGGTTTTGGCGGCCTCTTCTACTTTTCTATATCTTCAAAATTTTACCCAACAATCCTATGATGGTAGAGAGTTTGAGTGTCTACTATGCAGGCACTGTGCTAATAACGACTTAACATTTACCTCCCCTAATATCACAGGAGAGAGGCAGAAACTCCGGTACTTGGTTCTTGGCTGCTATGCTATGTGAGAGGAAGGTGTTACATTTATTATCTCTCAATCAGGATAAAACATGGCTAGGACACTCTCAAATATCAGGACCAAAAAAAAAAAAAAAAAAAAAAGCCTTGAAGGAATAGGCCTCTGTGATGGTTAATATACATATATATTTTTTTGAGATGAAGTCTTGCTCTGTCGCCCAGGCTGGAGTGCAGTTGCCGGATCTCGGCTCACTGCAAGCTCCGCCTCCCGGGTTCACGCCATTCTCCTGCCTCAGCCTCCCGAGTAGCTGGGACTACAGGCGCCCGCCACCTCGCCGGGCTATTTTTTTGTATTTTTTTAGTAGAGACGGGGTTTCACCGTGTTAGCCAGGATGGTCTCGATCTCCTGACCTCGTGATCCGCCCGTCTTGGCCTCCCAAAGTGCTGGGATTACAGGCTTGAGCCACTGCACCTGGCTTGTGTTTTGTTTTTTAGAGACAGAGTCTTGCTCTGTTGCCCAGGCTGGAGTGCAGTGGCCGGATCTCAGCTCACTGCAAGCTCCGCCTTCCGGGTTCACGCCATTCTCCTGCCTCAGCCTCCCGAGTAGCTGGGAC